>NC_054609.1:17550668-17813168 GCF_004785595.1 Juglans microcarpa x Juglans regia
TATATGTAAATAATAATAAAATGATTTGTAAATAATAACGAAATAATTTGAATTAAATATTACAAAGTTATTTTTTTTGTGTTAAAAAAGTTAAAGATTTAAAATAAAAAAATGTTTTATATTTGATTAATATTTAAAAATAAAATATCTGAAAAGAGTTGACAACTTTTATGTTTCCAAGTAGGCCTTAAATATGGTACACGTGTCTTGATAGAGAATACATATTGAGAGGTTGTTAATACTTAAAACTAATGTGCATATATTCTATGTTACTTTATAAAATAACTGAATAATGATATTAAAAACCAGATCTTGATTATCTTTATATTATAATAATTTTAGATCAATCTCTTCTAAAAATAGTTTTTTACCTTTGGATCCTGTTAACTTGGTTTGCAGTCTAAGAAATTCATAATTATGTTCATCATCATCATTATTATTTTTTATATAAATAAAAGCAGCCTTGTATTCTTGATAGGAAGATAAGCCAAATGACAATAATTTAATCATTTTGCATATAAAACATTGACTCTAATGTGCTGTTTGGATAATAAGTTAAGATAAAAATTAAAAATTAAATAAAATATTATTATATTATTATTTTTTAATAATAATATTTATTATTATTATTTGAAAATCTTAAAAAAATTAAATTTTTTATTATATTTTATGTAAAAATCTAAAAAAATTATAATGACTATACGAGATGAAACACTTTTACTGTCCAAATGAAATCTAAATTTGGGTAAGTACTAGTCATCTATCTAAAAGATTATTATTATTATTTTTCACCTCTATCTATTTGTATTTCTCACAATTACATTAAGTTTTTTTGAAGGAATTAGAAAGTGTTTTTAAATGAAATAGAGAACCGAATAGATCAATTGATGTAGAATACATTTTAAAAGCCATTAACTACAAAAAAATATATAAAAAGGGTTAGATTATTGGAGATGTTTTAAACCATCTATGACGTGTTTAAAAAAAAAAAAAAAAAAAAAACCCATGTATGATGTAATTAGTGTAAAGGTCAATTGCAAAAACAGTATTTGAAGATTTTTTGTTTTTATAAATCGAGACATTTGTTTTTATTTTTTTATAAAATTAACACGTGAACTTTTAAAACTTGTTTATTAGATGCATCTGTCAATTTTTTTTTTATTTTTTTAGTGGAAAGTGTAAATACGTAAAATAACTGCATATAATTTTTTTTTTATTTTTTATTAACAAACATGTGGTATCAATACCCAATGGTAGCTGATCGAAGGTGATGTGGCAATTCTTCTATTACCTTTTAACGAAAAAAACTAATTGACATAATTAATTGCGAGATTTTTAAAAGGTAACGTTGAGTATAAGTTTTAAATAGATTTTATTAATAAAAAATAATTTTTTTAATTTTTTAAGATGATATTTACTTTTTTACAAAAAAAAAAAATTGTATGAAATTTATTTATTTAAGATTTATAAATAGTAAATATTAATTTTATAAAAATCAAAATTAAGATCCTGAATAGTAAATGGCTAAACCCCAAGGGGTTGGCCTGAGTTGTTGAAGCCTCGGTCTTGTGATATAGCTCTTCAACATTTGAGGTTCGATATTTTACAAATGCAAATAATTCTAGGTCACATCTCTTGGCGAAACTAATAACTTATTAAATTTTGTGTATTGGAAATTTGTAAGGATGAGTTTTGCTATGTACAAATAAGTTTGTGTATTAATCTGCATTTTGATATTATTGCCTTCATATTTAAAATTTAAATTAATAATTTTTTCGATAAAATCTATTTTATAACTAATCATATTGAATGAGTGTGCATATTTATACGCAGAATCACTTACAATTAAATTTTTACTATAAAGATGCGGTGTAAGAATCGAAATTTAGCCTTCGTTTGGAAGTTAAACCTATCTCAACTCATCATTATAACTTTTTCAAATTTTAACATAAAATATAATAAATAATTCAATTTTTTTAAATATCAAAATAATAATAATATTAAAAAATAATATTTTAATAATATTTTATTATCTCAACTTAATTCAATTCAACTTAATTCAACGTCTAGAAAATTCTATAAAGATGCATTCAAAGAATCTCCCTCGAATAGGTTCCCGTTAAAAAAAAAAAAAAAAAAAAAAAAAAAAAGGCTAGTGCTTCCTAGTGGCTGATCGAGCTGCTTGGACATAAAACAGATCTGTGGTTGGTGCGATTTCCCATGAACCTAAAAGAAAAGAAAAGCTGGTATTATTATGGTCTTAATATAGATGGCGTGGTTCGTAGAGACTAGGAGTGGGGCCTACGTACCACCTTCTCGCTTGGGGTTTGGCTCACACCATGACCTTTGGTCTTTTTGGTAAAAGCTCAATTTTATTAAAAAAAATAATAAATAATTTCTAAAGTATATTATTTTAACAGAAATAATTTGTACAAATTTTAAATGCATAAAACCCATACAAACTTTTATAAAAAGTGGACTCTACAAAAGGAAATGTAAAAAAAAAAAATTATTTTTTATTAGTAGAACTTAGTTTTTTTACAAATAATTTATATAAAATTTGTCTATTTAAGATTTGTATATAGTATTATTCTTATGTTAAAGACATTCCTCCTCTAATGTTATTTAAGTGTAGATAAAATCAAACAAGGTATTAAATAACTAAGAATGTGTCCAACCTACATAGACATGGTTAACATGACATTAATCCGACCATACAAACATTCCCATTAACTAACAACATAATAATCGAGAAAAAAGAAGTCAACAACAATGATGACAACGACAACAAACTCAATTGTTGATAATTACTTAAAGAGAATATTAGTTGTAGTTGTGAGTGTGTAAGTGCTGCGTAATTATTTTGAAAAAACTAAACAAATACGTGATCCACATAAAATAAAATAAAAAATTAATAGTAGACTCTACTCTTTTTTAAAACGATTGTATGGTGTTTGCATACTTTACTATTATATATAGCATTACTCTAATCATAATAAGATTTTTATTGATATAATAGAAGATGGATGAAATAAAAGTGCTGGCACGAAGATGAGTGTCATATTTTTAAATTTTGAGTTGTGTTAACAATGGATTCACAGGCTGGACGAAGTTGTTTTTTTTTTTTTTTTTTTTTATTTCCAGAATAAACAGGGTTTAGCTGAGTATAATTAACAGTAAAGAGTGCTTGTTCATGTTTTATTGGTATAGTTAAGGAATTTTGTCGAGGTTTCATGTTGGGAAGATTGTTTGAAAAAAATGAGTAGAAGGGATTTGAAGGAATAACCATAGTCTTGATTGGTTATTAGCTGTGCCCCAATTGAAATCACATGAAAGAGGAGGAGAAGACAATGTTTTTTCGTGCTCTTCCTTTTACCAACAAGTTAAATGTTCCTCTATACATTTTAAAACTTTTAAACTTTTTTGGGGGTTGATTGATATAATTCCATTTAAAGTTTTAAGAATAATATTTTATAATTTTTTTTTATGAAAATATAATAATAATAATATTTTTTATTTTTCATGTTATTAAGCCTCGATTTAATTTGAAAATTCATCTCAATTTATCTCATTATTATAATTTTTTAAATTTTCACATAAAATATAATAAATAATTTAATATTTTTAAAATTTAAAATAATATTAATATTAAAAAATAATATTTTATTTAATTCATTTAAAATTATCTCAACTCATTTATATACTACGGATAACTCTTCAATCTTTTAATTTATACTTAAAAAAGTTATTCATATTTTTAATTTTCTAATTTTATTTATAACCTACTTTGCGCTTTGGAAGAGAAAGCAAGTTGTGGTTGGAATTGGGGTATGTTCCACCTGAGGTCCTAAACAGTTCAATTAAGACAAAAACAGTTAAAAAAGTGGTCGCCATGGGGAAAGTAACGGTCAGATCTTAGCGATTTTATAAAAAGGACCCCGTTATCGAAATCGCAGACTCACTCTGCAACTTTGGACATAAGCGAGCCGTACAAGGTTACTTTCGTAATTTGGGTATGATCGTACTTTTTTCAGAAAGGAACCGCTCAGTACGTCCAGATGGCGGCCATCTGTAGCGAGTAGTGGACACAGCCACACGGAATGCGAGTACTGGAAAGTGGAGGGCATCGGTGCAATTAGTGGGTGCTATTAGACATAACCGGGACTCGCGTTTTCTTTTTCTGTTTTTTAACTGAGTATCAAAGAGCCTTATTAATTTAGGACAGTCAGATATTTTTAAATATTCTATAAATAATAGTAGGCAAATAAAAAAATAAAAAATAATAATAAAATAGATAAAAAATAAAAAATAATAATAAAATATTTTCAAAATATTTGAGAATAGTTGAATGCTCAAATTAGGCTATATAAAAATAATTTTATAAATTAATTTAATTTTATATAATTTATTAGATTTATTTTATAATAAAATTAATTTTACAACCAATTATATTATATAAAATTAATTATTTTTATCTAATCTATTTATGTTTAAAATATTTTATTTTTTAATTGATTGATTGAAGGCTCCACGCACTCTATCCACTAACTCAGGACACCGTGTCATCGCCACATCACCGGAGAGCCACTGAAAATGTCTGCTCTGTCCGCGTCAGCATCGCGTGGAAGCTTGAGAAGTCGGAACGAAATGGGAGTGGGACCTTCTGACAACACCTCCACAAATTAGCCAAGAAAGGAGGGATGGGATATACTAATTAACCTTTTTTTTAAAATAAATAAATAAATAAATATTATTTTTCATTTTCGATTTTATTATCATTGATCATTGTTTATATATAGTATATTTTAAATAACTATAATTTAAATAATTAATATATAAAATCACTAAAAAAATATGTCACATCAATACAAATGATTGACGACAACAACATCTAAAATAAAAAATTATATTATTTTTTAAATAAATATAACCAAATAGGCTTTTAAAATGAGTAAATAAATAAAGAAGCGATTTCTAATCATTCTTGATATACATATATTTTAAATGACTTTAATGTAAATAATTAAAACAAAATCATTAAATAATATGTCACATCAATAAAAATAACTGAAGATGACCACATCTAAAATTAAAAATTACTATGTGTTGTGTAAATAATGAATATAATCGAAATTGTATGGTAACGATATTAATTACTTTTATTTGTTAGTTAACATATTAGGATATGGAGTTTTTCTCCTCTATAATCCAAAATGTAAGGGTGACACGTGAGAAAATACATCGAAACATATTATTTTAAATATAGTTCGATTTACTTCATGTTCGTTTTTTAGAAATTATAGAGAATTCTAATTCATTATTAAATACGACTAATATTCAAATAGTAATTATTATAGGGGAAGAAAATAAATGGTGGTTTGTATATGTCTCTCTTGTTTGGATGTTAAAATTCAAACAAAGATTCTCGAATATCACGATGCAATGTTAAATATGTTTAAAGAAGATTATGTTTGTAGAAAAATAAATATTAAGGTAGTAAGATTTAGATTAAGATTTTTTCAAATTGTAATCTTTACTTGGTTATACAAATGAGATGAGATGAGAAATTTGTAAATAGTTATAAGATGTTCGTAAATAGATGAAAAATTTAAAAATTTAAAATATTTATATTTGAATGTTGTTTGGATGTTAAGATAAGATGAGATACGTTAAGACTATTTGTGAAACCAAATAGAGCCCAAGTTTACATGCCATAATAAATAGAAAAAGACGCACAAAATGAGTATGAAAATATTGAGCATTTAAATTTATCCGAGAGATTAAAAACTCCAAAATATAAATCTTGAATTGGATTGTCTCAAGTGGAACATAAATATAAAAGTAAACTCTATAAAATCTATTATTTATGAATAATGTTAAATACAGTTTTAGGGTATGTAAGTCTCGTTGCATTTGAAAAAAGGTGGGGTTTACTTTTTAAAAATTATTATTTTTTCACGTAGGTCTTATATTTACTCACTATTTTCAAAAGTAATTGGTAAATAACATTATAATATTTGCAGTTTTAAGATGGGCAAGTACCTGCATTTATTATTTTTAAAAAAATAAGTAAAGCTACCATTCACATAAAAACATTATTTTTTAATAGTAAATTGTATATTTTTCAAAAATAATATGTGAGAATGGCACATCCTAAACTTATAGTTAGCATTATTCAAAAGATAAACGCAATAGATAAACGCAATAGCAGTCAATTTATATGTCTCTTTCCCACTAAAAAGCTCCATATTTGAACAAAAACCGAAAATAATTAAATGAGTAAACCATATGAATATAGGAAAACGATAAAGGCCATTCATTAAAAGGTATAAAATAATTAATATTTGTAGTCGTCATTTATTTATTTAAAAAAATGAAAAAATAAAAAATTTATATAAAAAAAATTAATTTTATAATAATAAAATTACTATTTTTAAAGGAATGAAAAACTGATAAGCATAATGATTGAGATAAAGGAAGGGAAAGGGTTTAGGGATGGGATGATGATACGCCTGAAAGACACAGAGCGTAGGGAGGGGCGGAGTTGTCACTTTCAAAAGACCTACCCACTCTCTTTTTTATTTTTTATTTTTATTTTTTTGTAAGGTAAGGTAAGGGTGTGGCCCTGTGGTTGGGGGGAAGGAAATGCAATTCCATTTTCTAATTACTTAATTTTTTTTATTAGCATTATTTATAAAAAAAAAAACTTAAATATTATTCAAGTTGCGAGCTCAGTCTCTCTCTGTTCCTCTCTCACTTAGCTCGGTTTTCTCAGAGAGAGAGAGAGAGAGAGAGAGAGGGGTATTTTTGAAGGGGGAAAAAGTGGTTTTCCGGGAGCGGTTTCTGAGGTAATACTGGTGGTTTTAGGGTTCCTCATTGCCTTATCGGTCTCCGTTTCGTTTCCTCTTGTGATTGTTAGGGCTCGAGCTTTGGTCTGTTTTTCTTCCGGGTTGGGAGCGAGGGCGGGGGATTTTTTGTTCTTTGTTTTTTTCTCTTAATTTGGTTTTCTGGGATATATTGCTGTAGATCTGCTTTCTCTTACTGTAGTCGGTGTTGTTCACGGTGGTTTGAGGTCGTTCTAGTTGGATCTGTTTTGCTACTCACCGTCTTGCATTCCTTTTTTGGAACCGATTTCTGACTTTTTATCCCTACGTAGTGTTTTTTGTTTGGATCTTTGATGCATGAGTGGCTTTCAGTTCATTTTTCTTTGGGTTATGTCTGTTCTTCGGACTCTGATATGGGATCACAGAAGTGGGTCAGTTTTTTCTTGGGACTGTTGAGTGTGATTCAGGGGCTAGGGGAAGGGTTTTGGGGCTTCTGTTTTTATTTTTTTTTCCCCCTGTTTTTTTCATTTTTGTAGGATGCAACTGTAAATTACTCGGGACTTTGCATACGTTTTGCAGCTGACATAACAGGAGTTTTTATTTTTAATGTTTTATGGATAAAATCTTCTCTCTTCTCTCTTTCTTGTTTCAAATTTTTTTGTAAGGAGTAGATCATTTGTGCTCAGCGATATGGAATATAGTTTCCTTGCATTATTATTATGTTTTTTTCGACAGAACAAATTTGGAAAAACTTACTTAGTGGTAGCCAATAGTGTTTTTTTCTGGTGATTTTTGGCCCCTCTTCTGGTGATCAAAATACGGTGGCATTTGATGCATGATTTGAGGGATGACGGTCAGCTCCATTTGTCCAGGGATAAAAGATGAAAATAACGTCGTTGGTTTTGCTATAAGACGCAAAGTGTCCCAACCTGAACCTGAAAATGTTTTCCCATTGTGAAGTTAAGGTCGAAAAGGGACCTCTTTATTATTGGGTTTTAATTTTTCGGTTGTTTTCTAATTGTATCTTTACATTTTTCTCTATATGGTGATGATGAGGAAGATGTTAATATCTATGTTGCAGATGGTCTTGGTTTTGTGGGTTTGTAGTACCTGTACTAATGTATTAACGGTTTTCTGTGTGCAGACATCATGGGGAGGAAGAAGAGAACCGGACTTCCAAGTCGGGGTGAGAGCTCACAGTCTCAGCAGGAAAGTAGTGGTGGTGATGGTGGTAGTGGTCGGGGTTACCAACCACGCCCTGCTGAGCGGAGTGCTCCACCCCAGCAGCAACATGGAGGAGGAAACCAAGGAGGTAGAGGTTGGGGCCCCCAAGGAGGTCGTGGAGGTTATAGTGGGGGGCGCAGCGGTCGGGGAATGCCGCCGCCGCAGCAGTATGGTGGGCAACCTGAATATCACGGCCAGGGAAGGGGAGGTCCACCCCAGCAAGGTGGTCGTGGATGGTTTGGCGGTGGTGGCCGTGGCGGCATGAGTAGGGGCCTTGGCGTAGGACCTTCCCCACCGAGACCATCAGATCCCGAGCTTCCCGAACTGCACCAAGCAATCCAGGTTCCACATCAACCAGGGGTCCTTCCGCCTGGGCGCATGTCATCTGAGGCGAGTTCATCTACCCGACCAATCGAGTCATCTCAAGTGGCCCGGCAGTTTGAAAAACTCGCCATCGAAGGAGTTTCCAGCCAGGCAATTCAACCTGTGCCACCATCTAGCAAATCAATGAGGTTCCCTCTTCGGCCGGGCAAGGGTAGCACTGGAACAAAGTGTATAGTTAAGGCTAATCACTTCTTTGCTGAATTACCAGACAAAGATTTGCACCAGTATGATGTGAGTCATCTCACCATGATTCTGTGCGTTTGTGGTATTTCGCCTTATTTCTTCACTTTCAATTGATCTATGCGTGGTAGGTTACTATTACTCCTGAGGTGACATCTCGTGTAGTCAACAGAGCTGTAATGGGACAGCTCGTGAAATTATACAGAGAAACACATCTTGGAAAGAGGCTCCCTGCCTATGATGGGCGAAAGAGTCTGTATACTGCTGGGCCGCTCCCTTTTCAATCAAAGGAGTTTAAGATTGTACTTATAGATGAAGATGATGGATCTGGTGGCCAAAGGTTCAAATCTAAGTGTGCTCTTCCTCTACGGCATTCATATCTGTATTTTGTGATTTTTTATAATGATTTTTTTCTTTGATGCAGGAGAGATAGAGAATTCAAAGTTGTGATAAAATTTGCTGCACGTGCAGACCTGCACCATTTAGGACTCTTTTTGCAGGGTAGGCAAGCCGATGCACCGCAGGAAGCACTTCAGGTTCTTGATATTGTCCTGCGTGAATTACCTACTTCTAGGTACTAAATCTGATCTTTGAATTCTAATTCTATACGTCTATAGCACATGATTGGCATTTGAAAAGTCAGATTGTTAATATGAATATGTGATAGACCTAGGTACTGTCCTGTGGCTCGTTCCTTCTATTCCCCTGATCTGGGAAGAAGGGAGTCTTTGGGTGAGGGGTTGGAGAGTTGGCGTGGTTTCTATCAAAGCATTCGTCCAACTCAGATGGGACTGTCTCTGAATATTGGTATTTAACGTCTCGAACCATTTTTTGTCTGTTGTATTTTTTTTCTTTAGTTTGTATCTTGTTTATATTTCAATTAATTTGTCCAACTTATAAAAAATAGTCATTCAATTTAATTTTCTCTCCCATCTCTTTTGGGTAATAAAGGGGTATCTTATGGGTCCTTGGATTATTGTTTGTTCCTGTTATGGCGACAATTTTGTTAATGTTGCAGACATGTCTTCGACTGCTTTCATTGAGCCATTGCCGGTAATCGATTTTGTAACACAGCTGCTGAATCGGGACGTTACTTCTAGGCCATTATCTGATTCCGATCGTGTAAAGGTTAAGACTTTCTTGCTTTTATCTTGATCATTGTTATTCTTTGGACCGGACTCCCAAGTCCGTTTGGTATTTTATTCTTCTGCAGTTGTGTTGTTTTTCATTGCTGCTCATGTTGGGTTTTCCATTTAGGGAATCAGGTCAAGTTAATTGATATCTTATTAATCTATTGTTGCTGTTTTTTAAGAGCCCTGAATATTTAATGCAGTTTTTGTGTGATGAACTTTGCTGCTAAAGTTACATATTATGAGGCATTATAATAATTGCTTTACACTTGTTTTAATAGATAAAAAAGGCCTTACGAGGAGTTAAAGTTGAGGTTACACATCGCGGAAACATGCGAAGGAAGTACCGGATATCTGGTTTAACATCACAGGCAACACGGGAGCTGACGTAAGTACTATATCTTATGTTTAACAAAAAAAAAATGTATATTGAAAATTAAGCTTGGTGCTCTGAATATGTTTGTTGGTTGTTCTAGGTTTCCTGTTGATGAAAGAGGAACGGTGAAATCTGTGGTCGAGTACTTTTATGAAACATATGGCTTTGTGATTCAACAGTCACAATGGCCTTGTCTGCAAGTTGGGAACCAACAGAGACCAAATTATTTGCCAATGGAGGTAAAAACATAATTGTGATTTTCAATCCTCAAAAATCCAATGATATACATTTGTAATGGATAGGTATTTCTTATATCACATGGATGCTGACAAATTGCTGTTGAATTCAGGTTTGCAAGATAGTTGAGGGTCAGAGGTATACCAAAAGGCTGAATGACAAACAGATTACTGCTTTACTGAGGGTGACCTGCCAGCGACCTCAGCAAAGGGAGAATGATATAATGAAGGTTCATTAATAGGCAGTCTGTTATGTTTGCCCTTGAGAATGTGTCTTGTGCTTCTTAATTTTCTGTTGTATGTTACCCACCTATCAAGAAAAAGAAGATTTCTGTTGTATGATCACTAGACAATCATGCTTGGGTGTCTCCTCTTGTACACGTCCCGTGTACTTGGGCTATGCCTGTCAATCTCACCAATAAAATTCTCTTTTACTGATGAAAGAAAATTGTCTCATGTTTTTCCTTTTAATTTTTTGAAGCGTAGTGATTACAACTCTTTTACAGTTATATTGTAACCCATTTTACAATCAACCAATGCAATCATTTCACTTCATTAAAAATGAATCAGTTTTACAAAATTACCCTTAATTTACAGAGTTGTAAAAGAGTTGTAAGTTTATCCTTTTCCTTTTTTAAATACCTATTTTTTTTTCCTTTTTTCTTAAATTGCATGGGATGACTTCTATGTATCATGACACTTAATTTGCATGGTTGTTTAGTTGTATATTACAATGAAGCTTAACTCCCAGATTATGGATTTTAGAATGCCTCATTCCTTTGAAGGGTTTTTTCTGTGGGTCCTATCCTTTTGATATCATGATCCACTGTCTTCATGTTTTGAATATTGTTTGTATCTAAACAAAGTTCAAAATGATGAATCCGGTTACCTCATGAATTGTACTTGTCTTTCTTTTTCCATTTCCTTTAGGATTGTTGTTCTAAATTCAAACATGCCTCATGTACTAGATAAATAGCCTATTCATTTTTATTAGCAGAATGTAAATAATTTCTTGCTAGAATAGGATCCATCGTGATTCTCCCGTACTTCTCTTATCCCTTTTTAAGAGTTTTTCTATATCTAGTTATTTAGTAATGACGTTAAATACATTTACTGACATTTGAAATATATGCTAAACTTTTTGAGAAGTTTTTGTACAATAAAAAAGTGAGCACATGGGGGGTAATGCGTCCAAATAGACCTAATTAGAGAAACAACAATAGATGTTCTATTTTTTATCACCAAAGAACCCAGTTTTATGTTTACATAGTGTAACCAAGAGCTTTTTAACGTACCCATTACTTTTGTGTACCCCTCATATTCTAAAATGTTTATGACCTTTCAGACAGTTCGTCACAATGCGTATGATGATGATCCTTATGCAAAGGAGTTTGGCATTAAAATCAGTGAGAGGCTGGCTACAGTTGAAGCTCGTACTCTTCCTGCACCATGGGTATTATATCTATATTCAGTTTACTGTTCAGTTTATCCACTTTCTCCTGCTTTTTATGGGCATCAATTTTGTGTTCCTGAATTTGTTTATTGCATTGCGCAGTTGAAATATCATGATACAGGCAGAGAAAAACATTGCCTGCCACAAGTTGGGCAATGGAATATGATGAATAAGGTATTTTTAGCATTAGAATTAGTTTTTTGTTCGCATGTTATACACTACTATATGGTATTTACTTACCTCCATATGGGTGAGGGGGCATTGGGAATGAGTTCAAGGCCAGTTGGGCTTGAGTTGCTACCAGTGAAGCCCTTTTAACTATATTGTAGTTAAAAAAATGTGTCTGCTTTATGGACATGTTGTGCATGTACAGTTAGATGTCTAAGTTAGTGGCCATGATAGAATGCAGTAGTTACAATAGGAATTAACTAAGGAAATTTACATTTGAAGTGTTTTGTGATTTATTTGGCAATAGAGGGGAAAATACACATTAGTTATGTAATTCTCTTGCGCATCTGTGATTATTTTTTTGTGTTGGTTATTATATAACTTACTGACATATCAATTAGATGGATATTTATTTACATCTTGGGAATTTGAATGTGCATGGATGTATACTGGTGTTGTCATGGTTGGTTTTTTTTGGATTTCTGCTTTTTAACCTTAATATAATTGGCATTACATTGTTTTAGTAGGATTTTACAATGTTATCATTTTTGCAGTAGGATTTTACAATGTTATCATTTTTGCTGCAGAAAATGGTCAATGGGGGAGTAGTCAACAATTGGATTTGCATAAATTTTTCACGGGGCGTGCAAGACAGTGTAGCCCATGGGTTTTGCCATGAACTTGCTCAAATGTGTTGCATTTCCGGCATGGTATGGTGCTTAAAGACATGTATTGATCAATATTCACATTGTCATTTTGTTCTGTCTCCTTAACAGTTAACATTTGACCATGGGCAGTTAGCTGTTCCTATCGTGTACTACCTGTGGACTTTGGGTCTTGCCCTTTTATAATAAAATCTTGATTACTCGTACTAAAAACCATTTGATTTTGGGCTGTTTGCAGGCATTTAAACTTGAACCAGTGCTTCCACCAGTGACTGGGCGTCCTGACCACGTCGATAGAGTCCTGAAAACTCGGTTCCATGATGCCATGACTAAGCTCCAGCCTCAGAGAAAAGAGCTTGACCTTGTTATTGTTATTTTGCCAGATAACAATGGAAATCTTTATGGTAGGAAACTAGATTAACTGCTGCATTTGCTTTTGGAACCTGATTCTGGCTTGTGTTCCCCTTTTATTTAATTTTTAATTTCTCGTGCAGGTGATTTGAAACGGATCTGTGAGACAGATCTTGGACTCGTTTCCCAATGCTGTTTGACAAAGCACGTATTTAAAACAAATAAGCAACAATATCTGGCAAATGTGGCATTGAAGATAAATGTCAAGGTGGGAGGGAGGAATACTGTGCTTGTTGATGCACTCTCGAGGCGTATACCTTTAGTCAGTGACCAGCCTACCATAATTTTTGGTGCTGATGTTACCCATCCTCATCCAGGAGAGGATTCAAGCCCATCAATTGCTGCCGTATGTTATTCAGTTTATTACTGTGCTCCGCTTGTTTATGCTTTTGGATTGGATTGCCCCCTGCATATATAGATTTTTTAACTGTTTCAAGAATGTTTTATTTAGCATACCATGATAATTTGAATTGTCTTCAGGTTGTGGCATCTCAAGATTGGCCAGAAATCACAAAGTATGCTGGTTTGGTTTGTGCTCAAGCCCATCGACAAGAACTGATCCAAGATCTCTTCAAGACATGGCAGGATCCTGTAAGAGGGACAGTGTCTGGTGGCATGATTAAGTATGATTGAACATTTCTGTCTTCTTTATTTTTCTTATATATATAGTTGAATCCACAGCTGGGTGGCAGGATCCTGCAAGTGGGACTGGATGTTTTTCGTCAGTGAATTTTAAACTAAATCTTTTGGGTGGAGCTTTTGTGGTGTAGGTTTTGAGTTACTTTTTCCTTTTCATACAGGGAACTACTCATATCTTTCCATTCAGCAACTGGGCAGAAACCAAAACGTATCATATTTTACAGGTAGTCTTATTTTCCTGCCACTGCAGTCTAGATACTTCTGTTGCCATCTAATAAATATCTCCTTCTGCAGGGATGGTGTGAGTGAAGGGCAGTTCTATCAAGTCTTGCTGTATGAACTTGATGCTATCCGAAAGGTGAATTTACATTGCTGGATTATGAACTTTACAGCCTTCTATTTCCTTCTTTCTTTTTGTGCATCTTTCTTTTAAAGTTGGACTATCTTTGAATATGCTTGCTTGTTCCCTCTTTAACTTATTTTTAGGCTTGTGCCTCTTTGGAGCCGAACTATCAACCTCCTGTGACTTTTGTCGTTGTTCAGAAGCGCCATCACACAAGGTTGTTTGCCAACAACCATCGGGACCAAAATACAGTTGATAGGAGTGGAAACATATTGCCTGGTAAGTAGTTTGGTTGATTTTGAAAGTAGGATTTTATGTTGCTAAGATCTTATTTTCTGATGTAGTGTTGTTGGATTTTATAGGCACTGTTGTAGATTCCAAAATTTGTCACCCAACTGAATTTGACTTCTACCTTTGTTCTCATGCTGGAATTCAGGTGCCGTTTAATAAATCTTCCTATCTGCTGTATTATGTTGTTTAAGGACTAGGATTTTAATTCTCTAATGTTGCACATAACATGTTGACAGGGCACAAGTCGTCCAGCTCATTACCATGTACTCTGGGATGAGAACAAGTTTACAGCCGATGGGCTGCAGTCCCTTACAAATAATCTTTGCTACACGTCAGTACCTTGGTCTTTCTTCAAATAATAGTAGAAGTAGTACGTACTTGTCACAGTATTAGTAGAAGTGGTAGTAGACCTGTGCGATTGGCATGAATGGCTTAATTGATTAAATGGAGATATTGTGTTTAACTAAGCATATCTTGAACTCTTTTAGAACTCTTTTATACAATAAATAAAACTATAATAAGTGTTAATATGTGAGTTCCTTGATTTCCACCCTTGAAATTTTCTTTTTTATCCTAGTGATGGGAAACCTTAGAAACTTTGTTCAAGTGAAGAGAGAGCGTCCAAATCTCTTCATATAGTGTGCCAAAGGTGAAATTGACCGTTGAGAGTAACAGCTTATCGGTCTTTTAACTTCATCCTAAATTTAGTAATTTTTTATGAATCAATTGGTTATGAAATTTAATATGCATGAGTTGAGAAAACCAAAAAGATCTTTGTTACGGAACTGAAATTGCATGATTTGAGAAAACTAACATGACGCTGTGCGTAAATTAAAAGACTACCAACTTCGGATGAACATTACTAAATTGTCTGTATTGTTTTTCATTTAAATATCTTAACTTAAATAGATTAAAAGGCACCTATTTTAAATGAAATTTATTCACTTGAATGGTTATTATTTGTCTTATAGATAATAGATTCTTTGTTTTCCTGTTGCCTGCTTCCGTAAATGACGTCCATAAATGTGTACTTCTACCATCTCAACTGCTTTCTGATTAAATTTTATGGCGTATGTTAGTTACAGTGGTTAGCGGTTTCATTTTGATTTCACGTTTTTTTTTTTTTCGCTCCAGGTATGCAAGGTGCACTCGCTCTGTCTCCATTGGTGATCTCTCTCTCTCTCTCTCTCTCTCTCTCACACACACACACACAGAAACACGTATCACATGGAAAGCATGCATCATTTAAATTAATTTGCATATGCACACTTGCACGGCATACACATTTTTTAAAATATGCGCTCATTTCTATCTGGTTGGGTTGCGTGATTGTTTTTTTGCTTAGAGTTTGGACTGCCCATTTATTAACTGGTTGTTTAATTTGGCAGTGCCCCCTGCATACTATGCCCATCTAGCTGCTTTCCGGGCACGGTTCTATATGGATGCAGAGTCCTCAGAAAGTGGCTCCATGACAAGTGGTGCTGCTGGAGGACGTGGGGGCATGGGCGGAGCAGGTCCACGAAGCACTCGTCTACCAGGAGCAAATGCTGCTGTTCGACCCTTACCTGCACTCAAGGAGAATGTCAAGAGGGTCATGTTCTACTGTTAGGCTTGCTGGTCCCTGGTGGAGACAAAATAATATGGGTTATTGTTATACTTACTTTTTGAAACTGTTCTGTTAGCTTCCTGTAAGCTATATATCTGTGAAACTGCCTGAATATTCCTTTTTTTTTGTTTTTCCTATCAACTTTCTGTGAGATTTCCTCTTGCGGTTTATCAAATCTTCAATCATTCTCATCCTTGCCCAGGTTATAAGCTGCCAATTGGTGTTTGCATCTGATAATGTTCAAGACTATGGACGATGGAAGTTTGATGTGGTGCTGATCTATATAATCCTTTCTTTCCACTGTAAAATCAATGGGCTTCTTTCTGGTTTTACCTTTTCTTTCCTTTGAAAGGAAAACTTTTTCTAGCCATTGTTCGAGTCAGAGACTGATCGTTGTGCCGCCCAAGAATACTTACTTTCGGTTATAATGTCATTCGCACACTTTTGCACCCCCAAAGAAACTGTTGGGACATTTAATTATTACCAGTCACGGGTTTGCTTTGAACTTTGAGAAGTTCTATAGACAAAAGTGATTGCACAGAAGGAAATCAACAAAGTAATGCAGTTTCAAGATCTATTTTACGAGATTTATTTTACGATAAAAATAACGTCTTTTATTTTTTGGAACTCTCATCTTCTTTGCCAATGGAGGATGGAATTAACATTACTTCAATCCAAGTTTTGCCAAAAAAAAAAGATGTTTGGAAAAACTTGGTAATTAAGTTTGAGTCTTGACTTGGGAAAGAGATTCGCTTGAATAATGGGGCTTGTTTTTTGAATTTTTATATAAAATATAATAAATTATTTAATTTTTTTTAAATTTTTAAATAATAATAATGTTAAAAAATAATATTTTAATCTTATTTCACTATTAAATGAGTCTTAACTAGTATATTGCAAAGTCACGTGGGAGACCTTAGAAAGGAAGGGATTACTTTCTTTTTTGCTTTTTATTGTATGCTTTGTATTGATTGTCCGTCAAGGTGTACTTTGTTTGGAGTTTTCTAATTCGTAAAAAAAAAAAAAAAAAAAAAAAAATACTCAAGTCCTAAGTGGTAGCCAACGGTGCTTTCCTGGTGATTTTTGACCTCTCTCCTGATGATCAGAATTTTGTGGCTTTTCATGCTTGATTTGATTTGTGGGATGATGGTGGCCTCCCTTTGTCTAGGGATTAAAAATAAAACTAGCCTATATTTTGTATAAATAAATCTGATATGATTTTATAAAATTTATTAAGTCGATGTGAATTTATGAATTTATTTTTATGATCTAAAATATTCTTCTACTGCTGAGAGAAAGCGTCCCTCAAATTAACATTTGCAAATAGCCACTGTCTAAAAAAAGTTGTAATATATCCAATTTTCCACCTTAAAAGAAAAATTCATTCCTAAATTTTAAAAAAATGACAAAATACCCATTGAATTTAGAAAGTATTTTTTAGTTATAAATATATATTTTAGAAAAGCAAATATATTTTTTTAATAGAAACTCGATTTCTTACCACTGTTTATTTATTTATTTATTTTTTAGTTTTTTCTTTCAAAATAATTTATTTTTTGATTTATTATTTCTTTATGTTTACATGTTTATATTTGTTTAAATCATTTTATGGATAGTTTGTCATTGTTTATAATTTAAAGAATTTATTCTCAAAATTAATAATTTAGAAAATAATTGCAAATATAATACAAGAGTAGTGCTACACGTAGACATAATTTTACGCACTATATTATACGAACTAAGTGGTAGCCCCATTTTATCAGTATTTTTTTTTTAATTTAAATTTTAAATTTTAAAATTTTAATATTTGCAATAAATAATTCATCAACACGTATAATTATGTAATTAATATTGTAAGTATAGATAATATTTGTCATAATACAATAATTCATGGAGTTTATTTATTTTTTAAAATTTATTTATCACTTCTCTTACACGTTTGAAAGAGTAAGCAGGTGGTGATTATGTTCAACCAAAAGTTCGATCTTAGCAAACACGTATATTTGAAAGACAAAAACGGTTAAAAAAAAAAAACAAAAAAAGTTGAGGCATTGGAAAGCAACGGTCGGATCTTAGCAATTTGGTAAGGTCATCGGATGCTTACTCAGCAAGAAAATCGTACAAGGTTACTTTCGTAATTTGGTTACCTTCGTTACCTTCTTTTTGAAAGAATATAACCGCCCAGGACATACAGGTGCCGGCCGCTCATTCCTTCCGTTGCCACGACTCGCGTTTTGTACAGAGAAAAAAAAAGGTTTTATAAAAATAAATTTATAAATTAATGGTTTTATATTATTTATTAGATATTTTATAATAAAAATAATTTTATAATATGATGTATCACATTAAATTATATCATTTTATAGATTTATTTTTGTATAATCTTTTTATAGCTAAAATATGTATAGAGAATATTACTTAGACTAATAAAAGTGACCCATTGTGATGGAATTATTTTTTAAAATTTTTTTGAATAATTTTTTTATTAAAAAATTTGAAAAGTGATTAAAGTTATTTTTATTGTAAAGTAGATCTAACGTATTATATGAAATTGTATTAGTTTATGAGTTTATTCATGTGAAATCTTTTTATGACTGTAAAATATCACAAAACTTAAGGTCTCGTTTATTTTTACAGATGAGATGAAATGAGATAAAAATGATTACAAAAATAGAGGAGGCCTTACTCTATCTTCTACCATTCTTATTAGTTTGTACTTTTTTTTTTTAAAAAGAAAAATTAATATTAGCTTTTTTTTTTAAAAAAAAATGGTTTAGCCTAACCTTTTTAACTAAGCCTGTCTTCTCTCATTGCTTTTGCATTTTTTCTTTTTTAATCTTTTACTTTTTCTCTTTTTTCTTTAGTGTGGGGGCAAAGCCGTAAAACAAAAGGCGCCACCCTACTACAACGAGCAGCTTGCTTGCCAAGCAAATAGAAAGTCCTCACCCTTTTGAGCGATTGATCAATATTCTCTTGTATTTTTAGATGCAAGAATAGAGATATATAAAGTATATTTAACTCTATTTATTAAGTATTTAATTTCGTTAAATGAGAATGATAATGATAATTATGATATAAGTTATAACCTCTTTTGATTTTGGAATTAGGAAAAAGTGTCAAAATTCTTATCCAAACATGATGTAATATTATATGGAAATGCTTTAAACACAAAAGAATTACACAACAGTAAATCTACAAACTGATGTGATTTGATGTAGTACGTCAGATTGTAAATGGAAGAAAAAAAATTATATTTTCGAGTTCACTTATTATTAATATATCGAAACAAACCATTGATGTGGATGATGCAGAAACATGTTATATTAACTAGAAGATATAATTATGATATTTTATAATTAATAGAGGTCACCCGACGAGTAGCTTGTTGATATACTAGACTTGCAAGTAGCATTACTTATATTATATATTTTTTTTACACAACTATAACGATTAATGATAAATCTTATATTAAAAATAATTTTTTTTTATTATATAATAATGTCATTTGCATAATTATATAAAAGTTGTATCTCTAAAATTATGCATTAAGTAATGCTCTTTATTTTAAGTTTTATTACTTTTAATTGAATTAAAGTGATTTTATTTATTAATTACTTAAATGAAAGTTAGTTAAAGTGTACAGTAGAGAAAGCGGCAAGCAGAATGAATCTAGAATTAAATAAATATTTCTCCTTCGTATTGTCCAATTATTTAAAAATAAATTTGTCAAAAAAGAAAAAAAAGAAAGACTTGTGTTGTGTTAAATATAGAGCTCCGTCTCCCCTGTTTTTCTCTCACTTTGCTTCGTTTTCTCGAGGGAGATAGTGGTTTTTTCAGGGGAAAAAGAGGTTTTTCGGGAGCGGTTTCTGAGCCAGTACCGGTGATTTCACGGTTCCTCATTGGCTTATCGGTCACCATTTAATTTCGTCTCGTGATTTTCAGGGTTCGTGCTTTGGTCTGTTTTTGTATTCAGCTCTTACTTTCTAGTTTCAGATTTTCTTTTTCTTAGGAGTGGATCATCTGTGCACAGTGATATGGAATGTTTCCCTTGCATTGCTTTCATGGTCTTTTCCCAGAAAATATCAGAAAAAATTACTAAGTGGTAGCCAATGATGTTTTTCTGGTGATTTTTGGACTCTGTTATGGTGATCGAATTATCGTGGCTTTTGATGCTTGATTTGGTTGACGACGGTAGGCTCCATTTTTCTAGGAATAAAAGATGAAAATAACGTCGTTAGTTTCACCATAGGATGCATAGTATCTCACCCATATTTCCCAGTTGAACATGAAAAGGTTTTCCCATTGTGAAGTAAGGTTGAAAACAGGCCCTTTTTGTAGTGGATTCTAATCTTTTGGTTGTTTTCTCTGATTGCAATCTGCACATTTTTCTTTATACGGTGATGATGACGGATATGTTAATATCGATGTTGTAGATGGTCTTGGTTGTGTGGGTTTGTGGACTCAGTGCTAATGTATTAATTATTGTCTGTGTGCAGACATCATCATGGTGAGGAAGAGGAGAACTGAACTTCCTAGCGGGGGTGAAAGCTCTCGGCCTCAGCAGGAAAGCAGTGGGGGTGGTAGTGGTGGTCGGGGTTACCAACCACGCCCTTCTGAGGGGACTGCTCACCCCAGTCAGCAACATGGAGGAGGACAGCAAGGGGGTAGAGGTTGGGGCCCCCAAGGCGGTCGTGGAGGTCATAGTGTGGGGCACAGTGGTCGTGGAATGACACCGCCGCAGCAATATGGTGGGCCACCTGAATATCAAGGCCAAGGAAGGGGAGGACTACCCCAGCAAGGTGGTCGTGGTGGCATGAGTGGTGGCCTTGGTGTAGGACCTTCCCCATCAATACCAGCAGATCTCAAGCTTCCCGAGCTGCACCAAGCAATCCATGTTCCATATCAACCGGGGGTCATTCTGCCTGGGGGCACATCATCTGAGGCGATTTCATCTAGCCAACCACCCGAGTCAGCTCAAGTGTCCCAGCAGTTTGAGAAACTCACCATCGAGGGTGCTTCCAGCCAGGCAATTCAACCTGTGCCACAATCCAGTAAATCAGTGAAGTTCCCTCTTCGGCCGGGCAAAGGTAGCATTGGAACAAAGTGTATAGTTAAGGCTAATCACTTCTTTGCTGAATTACCAGACAGAGATTTGCACCACTATGATGTGAGTCATCTCACCACGATTCTGTGTGTTTGCAATGTTTTGCTTTCTTGCTTCCTTTTAAAATGATCTATGCATGGTAGGTTACGATTACTCCTGAGGTGACGTCTCGTGCAGTCAACAGAGCTGTAATGGGACAGCTCGTGAGATTATACAGAGAAACACATCTGGGAAAGAGGCTCCCTGCCTATGATGGGCGGAAGAGTCTGTATACCGCTGGGCCGCTCCCTTTTCAATTAAAGGAGTTTAGGATTGTACTTATGGATGAAAATGGATCTGGCGGCCAAAGGTTGAAATTCGAGTTATCTCTCATGTCCTTTATGGTATTCATTGGTTGTTTGTGATTTATGATGATGGTTTTTTTCTTGATGTAGGAGAGAGAGAGAATTCAAAGTTGTGATCAAATTTGTTGCATGTGCGGACCTGCACCATTTAGGACTCTTTTTGCAGGGTAGGCAAGCTGATGCACCCCAGGAAGCACTTCAAATTCTTGATATTGTCCTGCGTGAATTACCTACTTCTAGGTACTAAATTTTTTATTTTTAAATTGTATACATATAGAATATCATGGCTATTTGGAATGTCACATTGTTAATATTATGTGACAGACCTAGTTACTGTCCTGTGGGTCGTTCATTTTATTCCCCCGATCTGGGAAGAAGGCAGTCATTGGGTGGGGGTTTGGAGAGTTGGCGGGGTTTCTATCAAAGCATTCGTCCAACTCAGATGGGACTGTCTTTGAATATTGGTATTTAATGTCACTTACCCTTTTTTTGTTTGGCTTTTGTCATATTTTCTTTCTTCATTTCATATCCTGTTTATAATTCAATATATTTGTCTCTCATATCTCTCATGGATTATGAAGTAGTATCTTATGGGTATTTTGGATTCTTGTTTATTCCTGTTGTGGTGACAATTTTGGCAATGTTGCAGACATATCTTCGACTGCTTTCTTTGAGCCATTGCCAGTAATTGAGTTTGTAATGCAGCTGCTGAAGCGGGACAATACATCTAAACCTTTATCTGATCCTGACCGTGTAAAGGTTAGACTTTGTTGCTTTAATTTGATAATTTTTATTCTTTGGACTGGAGCTTCAAGTGCTTTTGGTATTTTATTATTCTGCAGTTGCGTTTTTCCTCATTGCTACACATGTTGGTATATATATTTAGGCAATCTGGCATTTTGATCATTGTTTTACACTTGTTTTAATAGATCAAAAAAGCCTTACGAGGAGTCAAAGTCGAGGTAACACACCGGGGAAATATGCGCAGGAAGTACCGCATATCTGGTTTAACATCGCAGGCCACACGTGAGCTGGTGTAAGTATGATATCTTATTTTATTACCCCACCCCCATCCAAAAATGATTTTTTTTTTGAAAATTTGTGCTTGGTTTTCTGACACAGTTTGTTGATTGTTCTAGGTTTCCTATTGATGAAAGAGGTACAATGAAAGCTGTGGTCGAGTACTTTTATGAATCATATGGCTTTGTTATTCAACATCCACAATGGCCATGTCTGCAAGTGGGGAATGAACAGAGACCAAATTATTTGCCAATGGAGGTAAACATATTATTGTGATTTTCAATTCTCATAAATCCAATGGTATTTGTTATATCACATGGATAAATGGATTTTAATAAATTTGTTGAATTCAGGTTTGTAAGATTGTTGAGGGTCAGAGGTACTCTAAAAAGTTGAATAAAGGACAAATTCAAAATTTACTTGGGGTGACTTGCCAGCGTCCTCAGCAAACGGAGTATGATATAGTGAAGGTTCGATCATGTGCAGTGTCTCTTCTGTTTTCCCTTACGGATGTGTCATTTTGTTTGGCAATTTTCTGCCGTATGATTTTCCTTTTCTTTTTTTCTTTTGTTTTTTTTTTTCTAAATTGCATGGGAAGATTTTTATGTATTACAACACTTAATTTGCGTGGTCGATTAGTTTCATATTAACATGAAGCTTAACTTCCAATTTATGGGTTTTCAGATACCTCATGCCTTTGAAAGGGTTATTTCTTCAAGTCTTTTGTCCTCTCGATATCACGGTCCAACGTCTTTGTGTTTTGGATATTATTTGTAAGCAAACAAAGTTCAAAATGATGAATCTGGTTACGGCATGGCTTGTACTTTTCTTTCATTCGTCATGTGCTAGATTGTTGGTCTAAGTTCAAACATTGGTCATGTGCTAGATAAATACACTTTTAATGTTTTTTTTTAATAAGTACACTTCTAATGTTTCTTAGCAGAGTATAAAGATTTTCTTGCTAGAAATAGGATCCATTGCGATTCTCCCACACCTTTCTTGTCCTTTTTAAAGAGTTTTTCTAGCTCTGGCTATTCACTGATGATGTTGAATGCATTTATGGGTATTGAAATACATGCTCAAATTTTTGAAGTTTTATGAACAATCAAAAAGTGAGTACACAGGGACAGGGGTATACATCAAGATAGACCTAATTAGAAAAATAACAACAGATGTTCTATTTTGATCACCAAAAAAACCCAATGTTATGTTTAAATAGTGTAACCAAGAACTTTTTAAAGTACAAACTGTTTTTTTTGTGTCCCTTATATTGGAAAAATTTTCTGACCTTCAGACAGTTCGTCACAATGCTTACCATGATGATCCTTATGCAAAGGAATTTGGTATTATAATCAGTGAGCAGATGGCTACAGTTGAAGCTCGCACTCTTCCAGCACCATGGGTATTATATCTGTATTTAGATTACTGTTAGGTTTGTCAAGTTTCTCCTAATAATTTTTGTGAGCATCAATATTGTCATACCGAGTGTGTTTATTGGAATGTGCAGCTGAAATATCATGATGCAGGCAGAGAAAAAGATTGCCTGCCACAAGTTGGACAGTGGAATATGACAAATAAGGTATTTTTTAGTAAAAGAATTACTATTTGTTCACATATTGTACACTTAATATGACATTTACTTATCAAAAAAGGAAATTAGATGGCATTGACTTCCCCGGGGGAAAGGAGAGGTGGGGCTTTGGGAGTGGGTTCAAGGCGTGTTGGGCGTGAGTTGGTACCAATGTGATACCCCATATTGAGTGAGTATACGTGGTGAATGAGATCATACATTGCTTGGGAGAGAAAAGTTCTTGCTCTTTAGAATGATTTCAATAGGCTCCAATTGTACCATTGGCTAGTTCTTTTCGGAGTATGACCCAGATGTAGCTTGGGCCTTCCTTTGGGGCATTCAAATGGTATCAGCGCCAATCCCAATAAGAAATGTGGGACTTGAGCCGTGCCACCTATAATGAAATGGCCCAACGAGGACATGGAGAATTTAAGAGGAGAGATTGTGATACCTTATATTGAGTGAGTGTAGGTGGTGAATTGGATCTCACATTGCTTGGGAGGGAGAAGTTCTTGCTCTTTATAATGATTTAAGGAGCTCAAATTTTACCATTGACTAGTCCTTTTTTCGTATGGCCCTTATGTAGCTTGGGCCTTCCTTTGGGGCATTAGAAGCAATTAAGCCCGTTTTCTATTTTGTAGTTTAGAAATGTTTCTATTTTATGGACGTTATCCCCTTATACAGTTAGATGTTTAATTGAGTGTCTATACGAGTGTTTGTCTAGGGTTAGGGATACCTCTAAGATCAACAATTTGTGAGCCAGGTACAAGAAGATTCCTTTACATCATGAACTCAAATGTAATATGCTAATAAACCAAGTTTGGTTTCCAAAAGCTAAGCATGGCTAGGCAATCGAACTCTATCAACTGGGACTAGAACATTTTTTTTATTTATTATTTATTATTTTTTTATTTTTTATGACGGGGGAACCATCTCACAGCAGAGCCTTTAGGACTCACCCATGGAACCTAAACCCTCGGGGAGACTAGCACAACAGCCCACCGCCATGGCCTCCCACTTAAATCGCAGTTTGATCCGAAGGGGAATCGAACCTGTGACATGGTGCTCATGCACACAAGTTCGCCCTTACTGCTTGGGTTACCCATGGGTGGGTACTGAGGCTAGAACATAAAAGCAAATAGTGAGTCAAATACTTAGTAAGGAATACATCACATAGTAAACATTACCATAGATTAATAAGTTTTCACTTCTAAATAACACGCATGACTTTAGCATCTTACGATAGATTACGTATGAAGAAAACGTCTTACAATAAATTTCGGCAGCTTTAAGAGATGTTCATTCAACAATTTGGCAAGAACACTCAAGGGAAAAGACTGTGGGGCTGGCGGCACAGCAAAGGAATTCTCTCTAATATATGGGCAGTGTGATTAGGTTGTGGGAGAGGGAGGAAAATTTCTGGGCTTTCTTTTCATTAGGGCTGGTGGCTCAAGACAGAATTATGGTGTGTTTTCCTGTTCTAGGCTGCTTCTTGTTTATAAGGATTTGAAATCGCTAGGGCTAATCACAAGAAGGGGGTGGCAGCTATTGGGGTTTGAGTTTTGGTGAGAGGTGTGGCACTTAGCTGACTACTATTTTATGAAAGATGAAAACCCTAGTTCGTTGAGTGGGTTGGCAGCTTGGTTAAAGATGGGGGCTGTCATGTTTTGGGTAGACCTAGGAAATATGTGATGAGAGATGATAGAGGCAGCCCTTGCTAGTGTTTCTGAGTGATTATCTAGTATGTAAAATTTTTATAAACACTTCCCTAGTTTACTCAGAATTTCGGCAGCCCTCATAATGGTTAATCCTAGAGTTTTGGTCAAAGTGGGTTGGCTGTTAACAGCCCTATTTCTCTGTAGTTTCCTATTACTAAGTTATAGAAATCCTTCCCAAAATACCCTAGGTGTCGGCAGCCATCAGGGTAATTTTTCTATTATGGACAGAAATACTTTGATAGTTTTCCAGTCTGTCTAGGGCTTGTTTTATGCAATTTCCTCTTTTGAAAACTTGTATTAGGAGGCAGATTCCTAACAAAATACAATCTGCCAGCTTTTAATAAATAAAGGACAAAAAATATCTAAATTTCACAATTATAATCACAAAGAGATAAACAAGCAGAAAATGATTGGCCCATGGGCCTAACATTTGGAGATCGACCAGACTTGGGATTTCTTCGGTTGGGTTGTGGCAGGTCAAGACTGGCCTTTTGTGCATCTAGGATTATTCACTTTTCACCTTGATTAATGTTTAATCTACTGGCATATAAAAGAGATGTGTATTTATTTATTTCGTGGGAGGTTGTGAATGCATGCATGCACATAGATATATTATGCTGTTGTCATGTTTTCTCGGATTTCTGCTTTTTAACCTTCATATAATTGGCACAACATTATCTTAGTATGATTTTGTCGTGTTATGGTTTTTACTGCAGAGAATGGTTAATGGGGGAGCGGTCAACAATTGGATTTGCATAAATTTCTCACGCGATGTGCAAGACAGTGTGGCCCGTTTGTTTTGCCAGGAACTTGCTCAAATGTGTTGCATTTCAGGCATGGTACGGTGCTCGAAAGACTAGTATTGATCAATCTCCATAATGTTGTCTTGTTCCATCTCCTTAACATTTAATTATGGGCAGTTTGGTGTTTCTCTTGTAATCTGTGTACTTGGGCTATGCTATGTTGTAATAAAACCTTTCATTACCTATTGAAAAAAAAAAACATTTGATTATGTGCTGTTTGTAGGCATTTAATCTTGAACCAGTACTTCCACCAGTGACTGGCCGTCCTGATCAGGTTGATAGAGTCCTGAAAACTCGGTACCATGATGCCATGACTAGACTCCAGCCTCAGAGAAAGGGGCTTGACCTGGCTATCTTTATTTTGCCAGACGAAAATGGCTCTCTTTATGGTAGGAAACTTGATTAACTGACTGAATTTGCTTTTGGAATCTGATTCTGATATTGGGATCCTTCTTTTTGTTAATTTTTAATTTCACCTGCAGGTGATTTGAAGCGGATCTGCGAGACAGATCTTGGACTTGTTTCCCAATGCTGCTTGACGAAGCTTGTATTTGATGGCAAGAGGAGGAAGCAAAGTCTGGCAAATGTGGCATTGAAGATAAATGTCAAGGTGGGAGGAAGGAATACTGTGCTTGTTGATGCACTCTCCCGGCGCATACCTTTTGTCAGTGACCAGGCCACCATAATTTTTGGTGCTGATGTTACCCATCCTCATCCAGGAGAGGATTCAAGCCCATCAATTGCGGCTGTATGTTATTTCAGTTTATTACTGTGCTTCGCTTGTTTATGCCTTTTCATTGTATCGTCCGCTACAGGTTTTTTTAAGAGTTTCAAGGTTGTTTTATTTAATATACCATGATAATTTGATTTGCTTCAGGTTGTGGCATCTCAAGATTGGCCAGAAATCACGAAGTATGCTGGTTTGGTTTGTGCTCAAGCCCATCGAGAAGAGCTGATCCAAGATCTCTTCAAGACATGGCAGGATCCTGTAAGAGGGACAGTGCCTGGTGGCATGATTAGGTATCTTGAATCTTTGTCTTCTTATTTTTACTTTTATTTTTCTTATGATATATGGTTGAAACCACAGCTGCGTCACGCGTGGCAGGATCCTGTTAGTGGGACAGGATGTTTTCTACAGTGAATTATAAACTAATTCTTTTGGGTGGAGCTTTTGTGGTGTTGGTTTGAGTTACTTTTATCTTTTCATACAGGGAACTACTCATATCTTTCCATTCAGCAACTAGGCAGAAACCAAAACGTATCATATTTTACAGGTATTGTCCAATTTTCCTGCCACTGCAGTCTAGATACTTCTGTTGCCATCTAATAAATATCTCCTTCTGCAGGGATGGTGTGAGTGAAGGGCAGTTCTATCAAGTCTTGCTGTATGAACTTGATGCTATCCGAAAGGTGAATTTACATTGCTGGATTATTAACTTTACAGCCTTCTATTTCCCACCTTTCTTTTTGTGCATCTTTTTTTTTTTTTTTTTTTTTTTTTTTAAGTTGGAATATCGTTGGATCATGCTTGCTTGTCTTATATTCCCTGTTTAACTTATTTTTAGGCTTGTGCCTCTTTGGAGCCGAACTATCAACCTCCTGTGACTTTTGTTGTGGTTCAGAAGCGCCATCACACAAGGTTGTTTGCCAACAACCATCGTGACCAAAATACAGTTGATAGGAGTGGAAACATATTGCCTGGTAAGTATTTTGTTTGGTTTTAAAATTTGGATTTTATGTTGCTAAGATTTTATTTTCCTGATGTAGTATTGTTGGATTTTATAGGTACAGTTGTAGATTCCAAAATTTGTCATCCAACTGAATTTGACTTCTACCTTTGTTCTCATGCTGGAATTAAGGTACCATTCTTCTTATAGGCCGTATCTATGCTGCATAAGAACAAGGATTTTAATTCTCTGATGTTGTTTCTAACATGTAAAACAGGGCACAAGTCGTCCAGCTCATTACCATGTACTCTGGGATGAGAACAAGTTTACAGCCGATGGGCTGCAGTCCCTTACAAATAATCTTTGCTACACGTCAGTACCTTGATCTTTCTTCTGCTATTAGTAGAACTAAGACCTGTGAAATTGGCTTGAATGCATAAATTTTTTAATGAAAAATTTTATGTTTAACTAAGTGTGCCTTGAACTCTTATACAATAAATAAAACTGTTAAAATGTTGTCCTTACATTAACACCTTGATCTCCACCATATAGTCTTCTTTGTTTCTATGTTAGTGATGGAAAAAACCTCACTTGACTGGAGAGAGTGCCAAAATATCTCTGTATACAATGTGCCAAAAAGTAAAATTGACCACTAAGAGTAATAACTTGTTGGTCATTTACCTTATAAAAAAAAAAAAAAAAATTGTTGGTCATTTAACTTCCTCTTAAATTTAATAATTGCTCATGAATCCATTGGTTACAATACTAAATATACATGAGCTAAGAAAACCAAAAAGATCTATTGGGAAAACTAGAAGACCTATAGGCCCTTTAAATTTATCTGAAATTCAATAATCTCTTTTGAATTCTTTTTTTTTTTTTTTCCTGGGCATGATCTTTTTTTAATTCATTGGTTAGAAAACTGGAAATCCATGAGTTGAGAAAATCAACAAGAGGTGTTGGGAAAACTAAAAGACTACTAACTTCGATTAAAAATGACCAAATTGGGTGTATTGTTTTTCTAACTTTACTAGTAATGGATTCTTTGTTTTCCTGTTGTCCTATCCTGTAAACATGGTACATAAATGATTACCTCTACCATCTCAATTGCTATCTGATTCATTTATGAGCCATCTCACTTGAGTCTAATTAGACGTTGGTTATAGTGGTTATTGGTTTCACGTTCTTTTTTTTGCCCCAGGTATGCAAGGTGCACTCGCTCTGTTTCCATTGGTGATCTCTCTCTCTCTCTCTCTCATGCGCACGAAAGCATGCATCATTTAAATTAATGTGCATGTGTACACTTGCATGACATACACATGTTTGAACATATGCGCTCATTTCTATCTGCTTATTTTGATGATCCTCAATACAGAAGAACAAATTCAGAAATTACTAAGGCCTCGTTTGGTTACACAAATGAGATGAGATGAGATGAGATAAAAGTTGAATAAAATAGTTTGAGTATAAGTTTTTTAATATTATTTTTGTTTTGGGATTTGAAAAAGTTATATTTTTTGTATTTTGTTTGAAAGTTTGGGAAAGTTGTAATGATTAGATGAGATGAAATGAGATGGTTTGTGAAAACAAACCAGGCCTAAATATGGGACTATAGGAGTGCACTCAATCCTCAAAAAAGAGGATTTGATTCAGTATCGAGGAGTCAAAGAATTTAAGCCAAAATATCAAATGAAAATGGTTCTATTTTTTTTCATTCCCGAGTAAGTACATATTTTGCTTGAATTTCTTCCATAATGGTACAGAACAATATTCTTATTGGAGTAAATACACGAATCACTTTAAATATAAGAAGCTGGGTTGCCTGATTGTTGTTTTTTTGCTTAAGAGTATAGACTGCCCATTTATTAACTGGTTCTTTAATTTGGCAGTGCCCCCTGCATACTATGCTCATCTTGCTGCTTTCCGAGCTCGGTTCTATTTGGACCCAGGGTCCTCAGAAAGTGGTTCCAGGACAAGTGGTACTGCCGGTGGACATGGTGGCGCGGGCGGAGCAGGTCCACGAAGCACTCGTGGACCTGGAGCAAATGCAGATGTGCGACCCCTACCTGCACTCAAGGAGAATGTCAAGAGGGTCATGTTCTACTGTTAGGCTTGTTGGTTCCTGGCAGAGATCAACTTATGGATTATTCTTAGAATACTGTTCTGTTATATTCCTGTAAGCTTTCACTGCACTATGTTAATTTGCCGTGTTTTTTTAAACGATTATTCGTGAGGTTTCCTCTTGTGGTTGTTCTATGGTTCTTCTGATCCTTGCCCCGGTTATTAAACCGCCGCTAGGCATTTGCATTTGATATTGTTTAACAGATTCTGGAAGTTTGATATTTAGTTATTTTCTGTGGCATCTCATGGAAATGTGCCGGATAACTTTTTTCCACTGTAAAATAGGCTTCTTTCTGGTTTTACCTTTTCTTTTCTTGGAAAATATGTGCTATAGCCTATGTTACCTTTTTCTATCCATTGTAAGGAGTCTCAGACTGATCTGTGCCTTCCAAGAATACTTCTCTGCTAAAATGTTATTGCACATCCGTACACCTTAAGAAAAACATTTGGCAAATAAGTAATGTTAGATACAGTTTTAGGACGTGCAAGTCACGTGCACTCATTTTAAAAAAGAATGGAATCCATTATTAAAAAATTTATTTTTTTATGTAGTCTTATATTTACTTGTATTTTTCAAAGAGAATGTTCGGGATTTATATACTTTAAGACTGCAAGTATCATTTCGAATTTGTCAATAAATCAATTGAAATTGACACGTTTTTATATACATATATACACGGTTTTTTATTTGGTAAACTTAAAGCTTCGTTTTGTTTCTCTCTGAAGTTAACGGTCATTTTTCTGAACTCTCCCCTATGCTTCATTGGAGGGAGGAATTGACGGTATTTCAATCAATTTTATGAATTAATTATATTTCTATATGCATTATTTTGTGAGAATGATGACGAGATTTATTTCAAGGATTTTTCAAAATGTAATTGGATTCATTTTCAAGGATTTCTGAACTTAGATCTGTTCATGTCCGATTTATACAAATTTAAAATGTACAAGTTTCACGTAAGCTTTATATGAAAAAATCTAACATGCACGAGACTTGCATACCATAAACCTATATGTAACATTTCTTAATCCACTTCTTTTTTTTTTCACTTGTGTTTTTTAGGAATCTCCGGATTTGACTTATTTTTTTAGTTAGATAGATGTATTGTGTTAAAAAACAATCGATTAATTTTTGAACTACATTGTATCTTCTCTATATTTTTAGCAAAATAATGTTATATACAGACTTCATTTTTTATACGGATCCCCTTTTTCAAAGGGCTCACAACTCAAAATCACATGATTTAAACCAAATCCAAGTCCATTACCCTCTCCTACTGTTGTGTTAATCTTAGTTTTATACTTAACTCTCTTTTACCCATAAAAAGTATATATATAAAAGGGGCAATGGTTTGAACTTTGAAAGAATACATATACTATTAATGTGATAGACGATCTGCTTGTGTGTCTATATATAAATAAATATATATGTTTAGAGCACTTGTAGTGGACTCTAACAAAATTATATTTTGGCCGAAATTTAACTAAGTTGCATAAAAATTCACTATAGTGGACTCAACAAAGCTACATTGTTTTTAACTTTCATAATTTTCACTGGCCAAATCTGGCCAACCCAAGTTGTTGGCCAAATAATATTTTGGCATAAAAAATTTCAAATTGCTTGCCAAATCCTGCCTTGTTGCACCGATTGTAACATGTCACAGGCACCAACTGCAGTTGGGAATGCCACTGAATCCATCTCAGCCCTTGACTCAATCATTTGATTAAACATATCAATAGCCAAATCAGGTTTGTTTTCCATGATGTACAACTTGATCAGTACACTCCAAGAAATAGTTTGGGAAAGAAGAAAATCAAAATACAAAAACATATAACCGTTGGAAAAAAGGCTGAAAAAAATATATCCATTTTAGAGATATAATCGTTGGGAAAAATGACTGTTGAAAAATTATATCAATTAAAAAAATATGACGGTTATAAAATAAATAAATAAAAAAAAGACCATTAGAAAATATTATCCGCTGAAATAATATGAATGTTAGAAAATTAATGTGTAATTTTTTAATAAGGAATAATTATTCAAATTACAATTATAATTAAAATAAATAAAAATGTGAAAATTAATATTTTAATAGAATAATAATAGATTTGGAGAGTCTATTATTTGATGTTGATGAAAAATGACTAGCTAAATTTATAAAGTAAATTCTCTAATCCAACTTTGTTGAGTCAACTACTAATGCTCTTAGAGGACTCGAGTGAGTACACATGCCACAATAAAACTTTCAGTAGTCATGCAGGACGACGTACACATTTTTTTTTAGAAAGGAAGAAGAAAGGAATAAAAATTACTTGATCCATCTCAAAAGACAACAAGAAATTCCTGAAAACTTCTTGTCCTCGATTTTCAAATAGATTTCCGGAAGATCAGAATTAATATGCTTTTCCCAATGGCAAATTCCTTTCTTCCTTTCACTCTCTTTCTTACCCCACAAATGGCACCAAAGAATGTTCTTTCTCCTCCTCCTCTCCTACCATATCTTTAACTTCCCAAACGATTCACTCTTACTCATGACTTCCCTATAAATTGATTAACTCACATTTACAACAAACAAACAAAAAAACCATCTGGGTTCTCAGCCTTTCTGTTTTTTCAAAAGTATCTTGTTCATATTTCTGTAGCTTTTCTAGACAAAATGGCTTCTGAGAAAGTCCTCAAGCGATCAAATTCAATTACAGATAGCATGCCGGATGCATTGAAGCAGAGCCGCTATTATATGAAAAGATGCTTTGCGAGGTAATATTTCATACATTCTTCCTCAATGTCAATGAACTGATTTTTCCATATTGCAAAAATAAATGACATTAATATCTGCACCTGCGACAAAATTAAGGTTTGTCGCAACAGGAAAAAGATTGTTGAAATCCCAACACATAATGGAGGAACTGGAAAATATCATCGAAGACAAACATGACAGAAGCAAGGTCTTGGAGGGCATGCTTGGTTACATCCTGAGTTCCACTAAGGTGCTCACGTAGTACTCTCTCTTTCATGCACACACAAGAGCACTCATAGGTGTGCAGGCTAGGGAAAGTTATTAATTACTCCTGAATACATATGACATGGTATTCTCAACATGTCACGACATATCTCGACATGTCACGGGACTAACCTTTTTCGTCTGAAAACTATGCAGGAGGCGGCTGTGGTTCCACCATATGTTGCTTTTGCTGTAAGACCTAATCCCGGATTCTGGGAATTTGTTAGGGTGAACTCCGAGGATCTATCAGTAGATGGTATCACTGCTACGGAATTCTTGAAGTATAAAGAAACGGTCTTCGACGAAAACTGGTAACTAATAACTAGTTGTGTATCACAGATCAGCCTTATGAAGAAAAAACCATTGGGAAGAATGACTTGAAATTTATAGTTTTCTTGGAAACTTGGTATCGTGTAATGCTTTAAAACTTGTATATTTTTTGAAAATCAATCACAAAAAGTATATCTAAAAGCATGGTTTTGAATTGTTTGGTTGTTTTTCTCCCTCGAGCTGAACATGGTAGTTCATCTTGCTGCTAAAAAAATGCAATATGTGATTTGTTGTGCAGGGCAAATGATGAAAATGCTTTGGAGATAGATTTTGGAGCCATTGACTTCACAACTCCTCGCATGACCCTTTCTTCTTCTATCGGTAAAGGTGTTGGCGTCATCTCAAAGGTTGTGTCCTCAAGGCTACATGGGAACCCTGAGAGTGCAAAGTCATTGCTTGAGTACTTACAGGCCCTAAATCATCAAGGAGAGGTATAAATGTAGCTCGCAGTTAGACACAAAAGGAAGAGAGCGATTACTTTGTTAATATTTTTGCTAGAAACTTAACGAAGATTATGCATTTTGTTCCAATTTTGCAGAATCTAATGATAAATGGAACTCTAGATACAGTCTCTAAGCTTCAAAATGCACTAGTTGCAGCTGAAGTATATGTCTCTATATTTCCCAAAGACACCCCATTTCAAAATTTTGAGCAGAGGTTACCATTCTTTCGATGTTTCCCTTCCTCAAGAAAGCAAGACTTATTTTGACATAAATTCCATTATATATTGAATGTGCATTTACTTTTCTTGCAGGTTTCAAGAATGGGGCTTTGAGAAAGGGTGGGGGAATACTGCAGAAAGGGTTAAGGAGACAATGAAGATTCTTTCTGAGGTACTCCAAGCACCAGACCCCACAAAGCTGGAGCTGTTCTTTAGCAGGCTTCCCACCATATTCAACATTGTGATTTTCTCTCCTCATGGCTACTTTGGGCAATCAGATGTCCTGGGATTGCCAGATACTGGTGGTCAGGTAAAAAATAACAACCACTTTGCAAAAATAATTGAACAATCTTCACTCAACTATTAATGTCACCTACTGCTAATTTTAAATAGGTGGTTTACATTCTTGATCAAGTAAGAGCATTAGAGGAAGAATTGCTCCTCAGAATTAAGCAGCAAGGTCTTGTTATGAAGCCTCAGATTCTTGTGGTGAGCTATCAACAATGAATTGTAATCAATGATTTTTCAACCACAGAAGACTATGAGGGATCAAAATTAGTTCTTTGTTTCACTTATTTATTTCATTTTACAGGTAACCAGACTTATACCGGAGGCTCGAGGTACAAAGTGCAACCAGGAATTGGAGCCTATTGTCAACACTAAACATTCTAACATTCTTAGAGTCCCATTTAGGACAGAGAATGGGGTTCTCCGCCAATGGGTTTCCCGTTTTGATGTCTACCCTTATCTTGAGAGATATACCCAGGCATACTTGCTATCAATCTGGCTCTCTTTTTTTTTTTCATTTCTTTTTCCAAAACAGTTTTCTTATTCAAGTGGTCTCCCTTTTCTCCTTTCCATCACTAGGATGCTACTGCTAAGATCCTCGAACACATGGAATGCAAACCGGACCTCATCATTGGGAACTACAGTGATGGAAACTTGGTCGCTTCTTTGATGGCTAGCAAGCTTGGAATAACTCAGGTTTAATCCAATTGTTTTGAGATTTTTTCCCGACTTCTGTCTTCTATAAACTAACCAAACTTCATTTTGCATTGTTTCCAAGTAGTTGATCAATTTTTTTACTGATTTATGTATGACTTTAATCTGAACTTTGGCATTTCCCAAAACCAGGGAACTATTGCTCACGCTTTAGAAAAAACCAAGTACGAAGATTCAGATGCCAAATGGAAGGAATTGGACCCCAAGTACCACTTTTCATGTCAGTTCACATCTGACATAATCTCAATGAATGCAGCCGACTTCATCATAACAAGCACATATCAAGAAATTGCTGGAAGGTTAGACTTTTAAATAGTTATCTTCAACACAGTTACACAACTAACATAACTGTGATCTTGTTAACTGGAGAAATATTTATTCTTCAGTAAGGATAGACCTGGACAGTATGAAAGCCATGAAGCATTTACGATGCCGGGACTCTATCGGGTAGTCTCGGGCATCAGTGTCTTTGATCCAAAGTTCAACATTGCAGCCCCTGGGGCTGATCAATCTGTCTACTTCCCCTACACGGAGAAACAGGTGCGTCTGACCGATTTTCACCCTGCCATTGAAGAACTACTATACAGTAATGAGGACAACAATGAGCACATGTAAGGCTAAAGTCTTCTCTTATAATCTCTTGATTACTACTCACAACGCCTCACTGTGACTACTGAAAATATCATTATAATGGGTCTAACATTGAAACTGATATATGCTTGGAACAGAGGATATTTGGCAGACAGGAACAAACCAATCATCTTCTCGATGGCACGACTGGATACAGTGAAAAACATTTCAGGACTAACTGAATGGTATGGAAAGAACAAAAGGTTGAGAAGTTTGGTAAATCTTGTGGTTGTAGCAGGGTTTTTCGATCCGGCCAAATCAAAGGACAGAGAAGAAATTGCAGAAATAAAAAAGATGCACGCCTTGATAGAGAAATATGAACTCAAGGGTCAGATCAGATGGATAGCAGCTCAAACTGACAGATATCGCAATGGAGAGCTGTACCGATGTATTGCAGATACAAAGGGAGCTTTTGTGCAGCCTGCATTGTATGAGGCTTTTGGCCTAACAGTCATTGAGGCAATGAATTGTGGGTTGCCTACATTTGCAACAAATCAAGGAGGCCCAGCAGAGATTATTGTTGATGGGGTCTCAGGGTTTCACATCAACCCACAAAATGGTGACGAATCGAGCAACAAGATAGCTGATTTCTTTGAAAAGTGCAAGACGGATCCTGAAAACTGGAACAATATCTCAAAAGCTGCTCTCGAGCGCATATACGAATGGTAATGATATTATGCTGCTTTGATATTGACAACCTTTCATTATGATTTTCATTTTATATTTGATTGTTCTTGCATTGTAGCTACACATGGAAGATTTATGCAAACAAGCTGTTGAACATGGGAGCAACCTATGGATTCTGGAGACAGTTAAACAAGGAACAAAAGCTAGCTAAGCAAAGATACATTCAAATGTTTTACAATCTCCAATTCAGGAATTTGGTGAGTTTTGATAATTATGCTGGACGTTGGATTCATAGATCTTGATAAAATAATGTTGAAATCATAGACATTTCCTTCTGACTTCTACACTTTGTGTCACAGGCAAGGAATGTTCCCATCCCCGGTGAAAAGCCCCTACAACCAACACCAGCAGCAGCAATAACTACACCCCAGCAACGATCACAAAAGCCGGCGACTGCACCCCAACAACCAACACTAGCAGCGCCATCCAAGTCTAAACAACCAGCGCCAATGTCGGCAACTGAATCTCAGCCAACACCAAGGCATAGAAGCTAACTCTAAATTTGACTTAACAAGACATACCATCATACTTGCTGAACAAAAGTTGCTTGATTTTCTATTTAATCATGTTAACATGAACATCTTGGTGCAAACTCATTCACATTTTGCATGTTTTTTCAATAGAATTTGACTTTAATTCAATGTGATTTATATCAAAACATGGAAAATGCTAGACATAATAGAAATTTTACTATGAAAGTCTTACAAACTTCATGTGATTGATGACACATCAGTTCGTAAACTTTCAAGTAATAAAATCTGTAGTACATCTAGCATTACTCATTAAAACACATCAAACTGCATTTAGGATCTTTGGCTAGCTTTGGAATATGAAAGGGTCCTACCATTCTGCCGTATTTCAACTAAAAAGAAACTTGTTTTATACACAGGAAACAACCTTCGGAGCAGCAGCAGCTTGGCAATCCACAAGCACGATGCCCTTGGAGTTGGTGGTGCTTCCTTATGTTTGGTTCTCTCTTTGCCCTTTATTACCTACTAATGAAGTTGTATCGTCGGTTCGAATAATCAAAGGGAAAACAAGATGAAGCGACGAGAAAGATCATTTAATTTCTCAATATGTAAAGGTCCCTGTATAAAATAAGATGTCTTTGGCAACGTTCTTTCTGTTTAAGACAAGTTCATTGTAAAGATCTTTGTTGCTTTGCTTGTAATGTAAATAAATTTGGTGTATCAATAAAAAGACTTATAAATATATTTATTCTTTAATTTTATCTCCTATAATAAAAGACTGACTGTCTAAAAAATTCTAATTTTTTTTAAAACATTGAGTTTTTTTACCAGTATATTTAAAAAAAAACTATTATCATTAATAATTGTCGGAGATCCACCTTATTGTGAGTGTTTATTTATTTATTATTTTTTTAACAAAATACTGATGTGTTATAAAAGAAAAATGATTCGTATAATTTTAAATTCTGTAAATTTGGTACATCTCGTTTAAAAAAATAGATAAATTTAAGATTCTAAGAAAAGAATTGTAACTAATATGTATTGTTATATTTATAAACGAATTATATAAAAGTAATCTTATAAATTGATGTAATTTTATCCGATCTATTAGATTTATTTTATAATAAAAATAATTTTATAATTTGATTAATCATATCAAATCACATCAATTTATAAAATAATTTTTTTATTATCTCTTTATATCTAAAATATTTTCCTTATAAAAATTGAAGCACAGAACAGGACTTAATTTACCTGACTGAAGTTGAAGGCCAAGTAATTTTAGTTGGACAGTGATTACTGGAGAATCCAGTTTCCTATACTATATGAATGTGCGCAGGGGCCCAGCAAAATCAGAACCAAGATCCAAGGGATTCGAACATAAGCCATAATTATATATAGTCGATGCAATGCATATTGATGAAATTCCGAAGAGTCGAGGGAATTCACTCTTTGCGGCCCCGAACAATCATCTCTCTAATGGAATCGTTGGCTGTGCCGCTGCCGGTGCGTTCCGGTTTGGGCTTGGCCGCGAATCCCATGAAGAAAAATACAAAAGCTTCGGCAATACTCTACCACTACCCGTGCCCAGACGGCGCTTTCGCTGCTTTGGCCGCGCACCTTTACTTCTCCGCCGCGTCTCTCCCGGTCCTTTTCTTTCCCAACACCGTATACAATCCCATCACACCATCACAGCTTCCCCTCCATGAAATCGGCGACCTTTACCTGCTTGATTTCGTCGGACCCCCCGGCTTCGTCCATGATGTCTCTTCCAGAGTCGACAGGTCTTTTTTTTTTTTTTTCGGTCGTCGTTTCTCTTTCTTTCTTTTTGCGTGTGACTGAGTGAGTATCTGTTTTTGTGGGTGTGTTTGATTCTTCAGAGTTGTTGTTCTGGACCATCACAAAACTGCGGTCGATAAGCTATCGGAAACACCTACTGGTGAGAACGTAAGTAAAGTTCTGGACATGGAGAGGAGTGGGGCCACCATTGCTTTTGATTATTTCAAGGAAAAGCTTATTGGGCTCAAGCTTCCTAACCAGGCGGTGGAGGAGGTAGAGGGTGAATTTGAGCGAGTTTGGCCCCTGTTCGAGTACATTGAAGATGGTGATCTGTGGCGGTGGAGGCTTCGAAATAGCAAAGCTTTCAGTGGCGGGTTGAAAGATTTGGGGATTGAGTATGACGTCCAGTTAAACCCCTCCTTGTTTCAGCAGGTGATTAATATCTAAGATTTGATTTTCCATTCCCAATAGTTATTTCTTTCTGCGTATATTGACTCATAATGATAAGTATAAAGCTTGAATTTTTCAGTTGCTCTCTTTGGATTTGGAGTCTCTAATTAATCAAGGCATGGTGGGCTTATCCCATAAGCAGAAATTAATTGATGACACTCTTATTCACTCATATGAAATTGCACTTGGTGGTGGGCGTTTTGGATATTGCCTGGTATACTCCTCTCCTTCTCTCTGGCTCCTAAAGATAAGGTATATGGATACTGATTATTCACCTTCTTTTCTAATTTGTAGGCTGTTGATGCGGATTCCATTTCAGAGTTGAGGAGTGAACTGGGACACCAATTAGCTACCAAAAGTCGCAATCAGAAGTTGAGGTTTGTGATTCTTACTTTTTTTTTTCTGTTTAATCGCAAGATTTGGTTCTCCTAAATTTTTATTTCTTCTTCACTTTTAGTTCTTCTGTATGATATTTGTTGCTTTTGGTGGTTAACTTCTTGCGTTTATAATTATATGCTTGCGTGCCCAATATGGAGTGTGGAGAATGGTATGTGGATTGCTTGTAATGCTATCATTCCCATGAATGCCAGATGAATTGAACGTTCATAAAGATGTTAAAGCGAAGCTAAATCTCATATAGGAGGCAAATTAAAGTAGTCTCATATAAGCAACAGAGAAATGAAAACTTTTACTGAAATAGTATGTGATACTATACAACTCGGATATGGTATTGATAAAATTCTATTTTGGACTTTGAGATCCCTAAACGTAAAATTTTTTCATAAGTCCTATTCCGTTATCTTCATTTTTTCAAAGTGCAATCCGTATTGTTTTTGCTACTTTTTCAGGCCATAAGCATTCACCAATGAAATTTTTATGCCAATACCATATCTCACTTGTGCTTACTTGAAAATTGATTCCATTTATATATCCAGATGTTAGTTAGTGTTTTTGCTTGTACGTGTACTCTAAAGGTAAACATTTTGAACTTGGTCCAGATTTAATTCCATTGAAACTGTACTACATGATCAATTTCCTAGTGTTTAGACGGGTCTAGGGATAATACTGATCTCACAACCAAGATCCATTGCATTACTAGGGACTTTGAGATGCCATAGTCATGTAACACATTGCAGGTCCCATCCTCTGCATTTTCACCATTTCTATCCATGTTGTTTCTGTTGCGTTTTTGGGGCTATGAGCTCTCATATCAAGCAAGTCAGATCATTCTCATATAGTTAACGAAAGAATTTGTTTGGAGATGCTACTTAATTACTTTTCGTTTCCATTTTACCAATTTATTTTTCATTTCTTGTCCTCCCTTTAGAATTAAACTTGAATATATATATTGTCAACTAACGTGTGGAACTCCTCCATTTGCATTAAGTTGACTTCTGTCCTTGATGTGTTTTTCTAATTATCCTTTTAAATTTTCATAAGCCAATGTCATCTTATTTTTTTTTTAAATAATAATAATAATAATAATAAATTGTGGGTGTGAGAGGATCCTCGCCATGCTTACGTATCTATCATTCATTTCACATCCGTTTAGGGGCATTGGAGCTGTTGTATACAGAGTTCCTGAGCTTGAAAATGACCAATTGCTGAAGATAAGCCTTAGGAGTTTGGACTGCGAAGACACTACACCCATCTCAGAGGTTGTTGGTTCATATATATATATATATATATATATATATATATATTCTCTCAATGAATGAAATTTCCTACCCCTTAAGAAGGGGACATTTGGTAATTGCAGTTGAAAGAGCTAAATGTGCTTTGCAATTACTTCTCAGGAATTTGGAGGTGGTGGACATCGAAATGCCAGTTCTTTCATGTTAAGCCCCACAGAGTTTGAGCGGTGGAAGGTTTGCCAGAGTGTTTTAACATAGGCAAAAGCAAAATGGTCATCAAGGTGGCCATCAGAAATGCTAACATCAACTCAACAGGTTGTATTTCTAGTTTGTGTAATTTTATTTGGAATCTTGTACATTAATATTCTTTTGCTTCAGTTGAAAAAAAGGAGAAGAATACCATGAAGTAGTCGTAGACCCACCCACATATGCATGGGAATAATTAAAATTTTTAAATAGAAATTTATATATGTAATTGCTTAGAATGCTTTTTATTTTTAGTTCTCATTAGTGGATTTCAAGTGACAAAAATGAAAGTATCAACACATTCAAAAGATATCAATTTGATCCAAATAAAAAAGAGATACATATAGGCCAGGGGTCAATATCAGTGTGTGCTAGGCTGTGGAAACTTTGGGTTTTAAGCCCTCCCATTTCCAATGTCCATACTGTTGCCTAAGTAGGAACTAGTGAAACCAGCTTAAGCTATATACATGTTGGCTTCTCTTTTGCAAACCCATCTGAAAAAGAAGGGAGGCAGCGGCGGCCGGTGGGTGAAAGAGGTGATGTTGGTGGCAGTAGTGTAGAGGATTGAGAGGGTGAAAGGAGGAGAGATCAAATCAAGCACAATAACCTTAGGAATTCCTCTGAGCTGAAAAGGATTCGGGCTTGATGCAAGAATTTTTAGTGTATTTTTCATGTTTTTATATTCCGGTTTGGCTCATCCTGCCCGGGATCGTATTTTTCGAAGAGATGATCAGTTTGGGAGTGTCAAAACATCTACGAGGAGAGTAGACTTACCTTATTATCAAAATTAGTAGCAAATTAGTACTCCAGTGATGAGATTAGTAAATAAAAATAATTTGTAATAAGTTCACATAAATTATGCAATAAATAAAATCATCTTTGAGAAAGCCCCTATGTTAGCAACTTGATATTTATAATCTGATTATATATGGATGAGAAATACTTTGATCATAAAAAAAAATCACAAAAATAAACATTGATGTGGTACGTCAGATTGTAAAGTTATTTTTATTGTAAAATAAAGTTAATGTCTCACATGAAACCATAGTTTACTTTTGTGAAATCTTTTTGTGATTGTAGCACTTTTTGAGATGGATTGAGATCCCTTACAATTTATGCTAAGCCTAAATTGTGAGAAACTTTGTCTAATTAGAGAGAGAAAACAATAACTCTTTATATAATTATATCCATCAAAATTCATGAGTTTTAACTCTTTTCTTTAATAAATAAGTGTAACTCTTCATAGCTTCTTTTAATTTTCAATCATCTTAGTAAATTTCTAATTAAAAAGGTACAGTTGAAATATTAAAAAGTTACAGTTTATAAGTTTATTTTATGAAATCTTTTAATTATACAAGTTGTAACACTTTTATAGAAAATTAAGGTCGTCGATTCGATTCAGCCAGGCTTATTGTATGCTTAAATGTACCTAACACATGCACAAGATCAGATATCATTTTCATTCTTAATATTAGAAGTACTGCTATATATAATTAAGTCGTTGCATCCGAAAACGCTTGTATATATATGTACTGCATGACATGAAATTTCAGCCTTTGCTGGCATGCTGCTGTAAAAATTGAAGGCTCAAGAAACTTCAAGAAAAAAGATTAATTAAGGGATGAGATGATCAGCTGTATATATAAAGAAATAATCTCTGCCTGATCTCTTCCCTTATGGGTGCATGATGTGTAAGCTCTCAAATCCAACAATAACAAAAGAAATAAAACGACAAAAAAAAAAGGGAAATATTTAAAAAAAAAACCCCAATATTGTAGGGTACTCTGTCTGATAATTTGAGTAGTACTCTACTAGATCAGCAAAACCCAACCAATGCATGCCATCATATATATCCAATTGGATAAAAATTAATCAACAAGTGAGAATTGAGAAATCATGATCTTAATGATCAGAAACTGTTCTCAAAAAGTGTTTTTATTTTATAAAAAATATATATAATTTTTTTTTTTTGAACTGTTATTTAACTCTTTATAATTAGTTTGTGAAAGCCATGGGACAAACTTCTTCACCACCAGTACCCTGCATAGCTACGTTAGAAGAACAGTACCATGCATCGTCCGTGATGAACTGCATCCACGAATCATCTTTTTCTTCCTGATGATGATCATCATCATCCATGCAGCATGATGAAGATGCCATGGTAACATCTGGGGACATGGTTAATTCATGATAGTCATTCATTACATGACCAGCTTGTGAGCTCTCAAGTACTAATGATAAACTGCTACATTGCCCAGGCGCTTGCTCTTCAATTTCAAAGCAGATTCCATTTTTCTTGAACACGCGACAGAGTGCATACGTATCCTGCATGAGCATAAGATCAGAGTGTTATATATATAAGCGTGGAAACTGATAAGGGAGGGAGAGAGAGAGAGAGAGAGAGAGAGAGAGAGAGAGAGAGAGAGAGATAGAGATCTAGAGAGAGAGAGAGATTAGTTAATAGATGATCCCTGTGGATACCTAAAGCCTGCAATTAACCAAGGCCAAAAATAGTTTACATGAACAGTCAATAATTGGGGCTGAAAATTATGGTATATATGTAGATTGCTCCTGCATGCATCAATAGTAATTCATGTACTGCCAAACAATGATATCTGTATTTATTCTACCGGCTTCATGCATATATATAGAATCTAAACGTGCAAGAATCTTCCATCTTTCGGTCTATATTGAAATAATTGGGGAACTACTCGAAGTTGGACACGAGAGATCGATCAGTAATATTGCACAATGATTATCGAAATACGTACTTCTGCATGCAGCATGATGCCTAGCTAGCTAGAATCTTTATGGTTTTAAGTTGATATCCATTGGCTTGTTTTAATAATGTTTGGAATAAAGTAAAAAGTAGGGTAACCGACACCTTCTTACGTACACATGAAAGCGATCTAGCTGGGAGTATGATGCTTTTGGAGCTGCACAGCATGCAATAGCTATACTATACGTATATAGTACTTATGTCTCATTTGAGAAAGATCGACAAAGTACTGAAGCAACACGCGCGTACTTCAAATATTTCCACGCATGCATGACATGCACTTGAGAAATCTAGCTTTGCTTGCTAAGATCACCAGTGCATGCAAGCAACGAATATATATATATATATATATATATATATATAAATATATATATATATATAATATATGTGTGATGATCAGCCATTTAATTTGTTAATATGCAGTACAATAAAATTACTTTTTTGTGACTAGTTATTTTTTGTAAAGACGATTATTTCATACTAAAATGAGTCAATTTTCGTAACAAATTATAATCATTCTCGTCGCAAATGCTATTTTTCTTATAGTGTTAATTAATTCCCAGCTCGCTCCTACCTAGCTAGGTTAATTAATTAATGGATACATCATGAGCGATATTGATGATCAGAGTGTGTAAATTCTGATCGTACAGTAGTTAAGGTGTGAAAGAGGTTTTGGTGAAGGAAATAATTAAAGCTAGGCAAGTAAACATTATGCTTTTCTCACTTGGGGAAGCATCGAACTTCATGCCTTTTGAAGTCAAGTACTAGTGACGACATTTGTATATATGGGGGGAAGATCAAATTAAGAATGTTCTGTTATGAAAACTAGTAGAAATAAATGAAAATATCTATCTATCTATCTATCTATCATCATGTAATGAATCATGCTGGTTATCATTATATATCAAGATTTTTAAGGTTTCTTTTGCCTTAAAAAAGCACTTCCCAAAAAAGAAAGGAGCGAGCCTGGGGTGGAGGGTCAGAGTTAGCATGCGGTTGATTGGAGACTTGAAAAGGAGTGTTGGCATCAGAATCTGCTAGCTAGCTTTTACTCAAAACGCAGCCATTAATTAAGATCAGCCAAAAACCATGCATACAAAGAAATTATATATGTTGTATGTGATCATGATCAAAACAATATATTAGCCCATGCATGATAAATCAGAAGAAAATGAAGTTCTTAATTAAGGAGGATGATGATCATTTTTTCCATGTTAATGCTAGACTGCTAGCTATTTTTCCATTGACGTCGAACAAGGCTAGCTGCAAGGAATTAGATATCCTAATTTGGTGAAGATATATATATATATATATATATATATATATATATTGAACTTTTGATTTCCCCCATGTGAGCAATTTGCAGTACTACAAGCTTTATCGAAATATCATGATGGTTTTCGTTAATTAGGGCACACGTACGAAGCTCATGATCAATGATCTCAGAGCTCCAATTTTACCATTAATGTCCTGATTTTATTCATGCATGATCGATCCAGATGATCAGCGTACGTACACATGAACACTAATGCATGGACATGAACCTACGACGACCTACGTACGTACCTGAATTCCCGAGGTGTCTTCGAACTCCTTGTCGTCGAGGCGATATTCATGCATGACCCAATCAGTTCTAATCCCCTGAGGAGCTCTCCCTCGGTAGTAAACCAATGTCTTCTTCATTCCAATGTATCGGTTCTGGCATTTTACCCTCCTGTCTTTTCCAGTGGATTTCCAATATCCAGCTCGAGTTGCTCTGTTTGTTCTATATCCATTTGGGTATTTTCTATCTCTGGGTCCAAAAAAATACCATTCTGGGTCTCTACTCGGCAAAAATGATTTTTCTGCAAGATTTCATATATATATATATATATATATAGAGAGAGAGAGAGAGAGAGAGAGAGAGAGAGAGCAAAATTAAATTCAATGAAAAGAAAAATGGCAATAAAGTAGTGCTAAAATAAGTATGAACATGAATATTTGAATACAATGCCTGAAACATTCTCAATGCCATGCATCTAACATAAATCAAACTGAGAAATTAGTGACATAAACCAAGGAAAAAGAACAAAGAAACCTAGCTAGTTAATGAAGTTGAAGGGTGATCAGGAGGAGGAGGGAGGGAGGAAACCTGCTAATTCCCATGGTTCACATTTGTAGAGATCAACTTCAGGAATAATGTCGAGTTCAATTTCTTGGCAATTGATTTTCCTCTTGAGATAATAATTTACAAGCTCTTCGTCAGTCGGATGAAACCTAAAACCAGGAGGCAGTCCGACTGGTGCCATTTGAGATCTTTCCCTTAACAATTGATGATGGTGATCTCTTGATCTTTTGTTGAAGTATATATAGTCGTTCTTTTTCTCTCTTACGATCACTAGCTACCACGCTCATCATCATCATGATTTATACACAAAAAGGATTCAAAGTCCTTTGTCTTTGGCTCATTTTTCACTCTCCTTAATAGATTCTCGACAAACGTTTCTTGCAAGCCCTTTCCTTTTTATACTATATATATACATACACACACATATATTATAAAATAATAATACTTACAGCTTGCATGTTGTTCCATGAAGTTCTTAATTTAGTCGAAATTCACCGCTATTATATATTAATCCTGCTTTGATTAGCTAGCTGCATTATTTTCATTGCCAACATTACTTTACAGGTGAATACAAGACTGTCTAGGTCTGATGCATGATCAATATATGGAACTAGTACTGGAATACTGCATGCACAAGTACTGCTTGCTGAGAGAGGAGGATTCATTGCTATACATACATACATACATATATATAAATATAGATTCAAAATTATCCGCTAGCTATACGACTTTTATTACTCTAATTTGTACGTACGTTCGCAAAAATAGATCAAGTCCTGCAATTTTTTCCCTAAATAGTCGCATAAAATTTACACAAGTACAACGTAAGATTAAATCAGGTTTGGTTTGCTAGCTAGCTATATATGTATCATGTATCCATGATGACCCCTCAAATAGATCTGCAGCATGTTTCTGTCATTACAACAGAACATCTTTTACTACCCTGTCACGAAAGACAATATTTTAGGAAAACATCTTTTAAGACGAAATTTGTTCGACTCGCGCGTTGGATCGGGAAAAATTTCTAGACAAATGTATTTTGTCTTCGAACAAAATAAATTTCGTGAATAATATTTTTATAATTTTAGGCCTTTTTGCAGCGACAAAATAAAGTAATAATGCTAAATATAAATCTTAAAAAGACAAGTTCCTATAAATTCTTTATAAAAAATAGATCCCACTAAAGAAAGAATAATATTTTTATAATTTTTTAAGATGAAGTTAACTTTTTGGTTGTACAAACTTTTTTTTTTTAAATAATCCTTTTGCGGCGCTTAATACTCGTCGTAAAAAGTCTTCAATTTTGTCGCTAGCTAGTTTATTGATGCGGCGCTTGATATTGGTTAGGGCTAGCTGCACTCGTGACATCAAACAAAATGTGCATATAATATATACAATAGTAGTAGGTAACGTCCAAAGGACGTTTGCCTAATTTATTATTAATATTCTTTATTTCTTTAATTAAATTATATAGATCAATATTACTTATATTATAATTTGTTGATAAAATTATTGTATTATCATTTATTTTGGACGATACATGGTGGATGCTTTGATCTGTTATCGGTGAGTTACTGAAAGAAAATAAAGATATTGAGAAATTTTATATTTTCTTTCATCTCCTACACTCTCTTACCTTGCAACCAAACAAAGAAATACCTTACGTTCTTTAATGAATTTTAATTGTTCATTGTTTGAGCCACTTTGTTCTTTGGATATTGCTACGTCCACAAAAGAGTTTTACCGAAATTCTTTAATGAACGTTACAAATTTTTTTTTTTTTTATTTTCTTTCACTATTTTTAAAACTATTTAAATATTTTTTAAAAATAAAAAAATCATATATTAATTTAAAAACACTTATTTAATCATTAAGTAAAAAGAAATTAAAAAAATTTCGATAAAGGATTTCGGTAGACATGTTCTATGGGCATAGTATTTTCCTTCATCAAAACCCGAGACAACAACACCATTTCTCCCTCACACCACCTCTTCTCAGCCAACCGCCTCCGCATGTCGACGATACCACGAAATGTAAAGGAGTGATGTGCAATGCACGTCTTCCTAGTGACTAATATTCACATAATATAAAAATAATATGTTTTTTTAAATAAAATTAATTAGTCAATAATTTAATGCACAGGAACAGAAAAATAAATTTTAACAAGCATCATAATGATAACAAAATATTACAGTAATATGAGTAATATGAAAATTAAAAGATTTTAGATATTCTAGTAATAGTTTTCTTAGCAAAATTTATGAATTGTAGAATTCAACCATACTACTCAATGACCCAGGGAGCACTAAAAAAATACAGAGTCTTTTATTTCTATATTGTTCTCACATTTTTTCATCATCAAAGTAAATCTCTTCTATTTTGGAAATTCCAAAAATATTATAATAGTAGAAAATCATTTTATTTAAATAATTTTAGTTAATTAAGAATATTATGAGATTTAAATTATATTAAAAATTATAATTATTTATATGATTTTATTCTATTAAAAATATTTAACAAAACTCAATCATTTATTTAATGATGAAATATTAGTATTTTATAAATTAAAGTTGAATCTATATTTTAATTATATATTTTAAGTTAGTTTATTTTTAATGTTTTAATCTTCATTGTTAGATCAATTCTGGAGATTCAAGATGAAGGGTTGAGATTTAAAATCTCAAATCCTAACTTTTTCTTTCATTTTTCCCACTTCCCTCTCTCTCCTCCCTCCCTCCCTCCCTCCAGCCACACGCCTCTCTCCCTCTCAATCTTTCCTCCTCGGCTCCGCCCAGTGCAACCGGCCGCCGCTATTGCGCCACCACCAAGCCCAGTCACAGACGACCTTCCCCACGCCGATCTCATCCCCACAAACCTCTCTCTCTCCCCCGCAACAGGTCGAAACCCTTAGCCCTCTCTCTTCCACTACACGCACGGGTTTCTCCCCGTAGAGTCGCAATTAGCCACCCCTACGGCACCGCACCACCACCACCAGCCCTACGAGCTCATCCCCACAGACCTCTCTCTCTCCCACCGCAATAGGCTGAAGCCCGTAGCCCTCTCTCCTCCTCTACACACACGGGTTTCTCCCTGTAGTGTCGTCGTTAGCCACTCCTACGGCACCGCACCACCACCACCAGCAGCCTCAGCCTTGTTCTTCACTGACGACCCCTCTACTTCCTCTTTTCCTCCAGCCAACGACCCTGCTTTGTGATTTGTGTGGAAACTTGTGTGTTGATTTGGTGATTTATGTGGTATGTTTTTATTTTGTGGTGATTTTGCTGTGATTTTGTCGTGACTTTACTGTGAGGATGCAGAGAGAGACATAAGGTGAAAGAAGAAAAATGTAAAACACGTATCACTGTTCAGTACTGTTCATGTCACTGTTCATTAATATTCACGTTTATAGCGACTTTTAAGTATAAGGGAATATATGATTAATCACTATAAGAAAATAGGCATTTATGATCATTTATTTATAGCAAAATTGATCATTTGCAACGAAAATGAGTCTTGGGTGAGAACAACTATTTGCAACTAGAATTGACTTGTTCTCGTCACAAATAAGTCATGTTCATAAAAGCAAGTTTTTACACATGCAAGATATATAATTCCTGCATTTTTATCTTGTGGAAATGAACATGGTAAGTAATTAAGGTGTGGTTTAGATAGTAAGATGAGATGAGATAATTTTAGATTAAAGTTAAAAGTTTAATATAATATTGTTAAAATATTATTTTTTAATATTATTATTATTTTGAGATTTGAAAAAATTATAATGATGAGATAAAATGATCATTAAATAAAATATTTTCACTATCCAAACAAAGCCTAAGTATATAGAAGTGAGATTGGATCATTAAGTACTATAATTAATTATAGAGTAATGTTACATGTATCTATACTTTTACTTAAAAGACTTATTTTGTAAGTTTTTTTTTAAATTAAAGTTTTAATAACTGATATGTAGAGAAGTAAAATTTTTGTAATTTTTTCTTAACATTTTCCGTGACAATTACTTACAAAATTTTTCCATATGAGTTATTTTTCTCTTTGATCACTTTTTTTTTTTTTTTTTTTCTATCTCTCTAACCCAACTTTTTACGTGATAATTACTCAGCAAACGACACCGGCCTGCAGCCTATCTATTACTTTAGCCTTGGGGTCATGATCTTTGTTTTCTTTTTTCTACGTACGTCTTTCATCTCCTCCACCTTTGTTCTACGGTTCTTCGAGATCTTGCTACCTGCTTTGATAAACTGGCTAAAGGAAGAAAAAATAAAAATAAAATAAAATAAACACAAAAAAAGAAAAGAAGGAATTCTTATTTGACATCGGTTCTTCGAGATCTTGCTACCTGCTTTGATAAACTGGCTAAAGGAAGAAAAAATAAAAATAAAATAAAATAAACACAAAAAAAGAAAAGAAGGAATTCTTATTTGACATCTGATGATGACTTCTTTTAAGAGAGTAACGCTACGTACAAATTTCAAATATTAGACAAATTTCATACAATTTCTTTGTAAAAAGTAAGTCACTAATAATGAATAGTTTTTTTACATTTTTTAAATATGAGATCTAATTTTTTATAAAGACTTATATGAGACTTATCTATTTGAAACGTTTACAAATAATTTCCTTTTTTGAAATTAATATTAATGGGAAAATGTACCAATCATCTAATTAATTTATGTGTTGATGCCTGGACTTTGTATCTATTGTGGGACACATAGTGGCTTCAATTATAAGGTCAAAGGAAAAAAGTGTAATTATTTGTTAGGAATTAATGTTACATTTTGATCCCTATCTTGGACCTCTATTATATATTGATCGTATTTTGACCTCTATTATATATTTATCGTATTTTGGTTGCTCTCTTTGCCTTTAGTTGTATTTTAATGAAGGAAAATGATACTACCACGACATAAAATAAAATTGATTGGTAATAAAGAGATTCACAAAAATAAATTTATAAAATAATGTAACTTGATGTAGTACGTCGGATTATAAAACTACGTTAAATTGTAAAGTAAATATAATGTAACATATAAAATTAGATTAGTTTATTTTGTGAAATATTTTTATAATAGTAACTTTATTTTTTGTTGCTAACGTGTAAATTTCATTAGTAACATTTTTAAGAAAAGAAAAAAAAAAAACACTGACGCCTGGTCTAGATTGAGAGATGCATACATCTTAATATCCACACACCATAAATACAAACATTTTTCAATTTTAAATTTTTAATCTTTTCATCTAATCATTACATAATTATTATAACTTTTCTAAATTTACAAACAAAACATAAAAAACAATTCAATTTTTTTAAATTTAAAAAAAAATTATATCATAATAATATTTTAAATTTATAAGATATTTATTCAACTTCTTACTTTTACTTTTCTAAATTCCAATAAAATATTATATGTCAACTTAAATATCACGATATTATTAATAAATCATCTCAACTTATCACGTCCAAATCACTATCCAAACTACGCTGCATTCTCGTCTCCAATTCATGGCCCCATTAATGGGCCAATTCAAGTTTTGACTCTCCTCTGCAGCCCCACTTTCACCTCTCGGCCATCCCCTCTCTCTCTCTCTCTCTCTCTCTCTCCCTCCCTCCCCCCTCCCCCCAATTTCTCCTGCCATTTCCTCTCTCCAGCTATTCATCTCTCCTCATTTTTGAAGACAAACACAGTGTTGGGATTTTTGCCTTGTGAGTTCATCACTGATCTGGGAAGTGTGCTGAGGAGCTGTGTAGGGTTTGATAACTTTTTATGCAGGGCAGCAGATTAAATTCATGCTTATCATGTTGTGAAATGTGGATTTGACTTCAATTAACTGTTCATTGGAATGTGATCTCACGGTTGTTGTTTTGCGGAGTGCTACGATTGCTGCTTATGGGTCCGTTGCGAGGAGATAAAGCCATCAAGTTATTTGAATGCATGAAGCTAGCTGGAAGGGTTAGATGCAAAGGAGCTTACTTTAATCAGTTGTGCTGGATACAAGCAGGCGTGCAAGCGGCAGGTAATCGGGATGTGACGTGAAATAAAAAAAGAAAAAAGTAAAAAAAGAAAAATAAGACCTCTCTCTTTTCAACTTCTTCAACAGTGCTCAACGTCATAAACCCAAACCCACAACTCTGATCAGTCTCCTTATTGTAAATAACTTTGGCAATCTCCACCATCACGACCTGCTCGAAAAGCATAACCTATTTCTGACTATCAACGTCATAAGGCAAATTTCTAACAAAAAGTTTTGCTTCTTCTGGAGATTCTACAAACTGGTCTTCATGTTCTTCTATCTCCTTAAAAACCCCATCATCACTACTCTCTGCCTCCGTTTCAACGCCCTCCATGACCGAATCCTCTCCCTCAGCTTCCCAACCCGAAACACGATCCTTGGTGTCAATGGTGATGGTGTTGCTTTCTTCTTCTTGTTGAGCCCAGTCTGCTATGGAGGAAGATTGGGTCTTGTTTGAGGTTTGGGCTACAAAGATAGCTATGGAGGAAGATTGAGTCTTGTTTGAGGTCTGGGCTAAAGGTAGCTATGGAGGAAGATTGTGTATTGTTTTTGAGGGAGAGACGTGGGGAAAAGAGTGAAGAGTGAGAGCACGAGAGGTTGAGCTTGATAGGTTTGGAGGGTATAGAGAGAATCCAATATGGGTTTTTTGTGGCGGTGGTAAAGAGTGAGGGAAAGGTGGTTACGCAAGATGAGTCAGCCATTGACAAGGCCTTGAAGACTGACATAACTGTAGCAGCCATTTCGATCGAGACGGAGAGGAGGGGGCGGAGGGAGAGGTTAGAGGAGACTGAGGAGTGAGACCTTGAGTTCGCCTTCACTCCCTTAAGAGAGATAGAACAAAATTAAGAGAGAAGGAAAAATAAAAACACTGGCGTGGCTATGCCGATTGCAAGCTGTTTACATCATGCGCTTGCAAGTAGCATTTTTCTTACTCTAATTAAGCTTATTATATGTGTTTGTCATTGATAATGGGAGGGATGAAGAGATACTGAGAAAGATAACAATTTTTTTACAACTTCATGTGTAATAAAATAATATATTTTTTAATTTAATTTGAACTTTTACTTTTGAGTCGATGACGTTTAATTTAATAAAAATATTATTTTATTTAAAATTATTTATAAATTGTGAATTGATTGTTAGCCTATTATTGCTCATAAAATAATATTATTTTATCTTCCAAACTATTTATTATTATTTTTATAATATAAATTTCAAATTAGGGATGAAGCTTAAATTCTTTAAACCAAAGAAATTGAAGCCTTATTTGGTAGTATTCTAACTTGCCTTGAGAGTTGTTTGAGAATAGATATGTTTTATTTCATTTCATTTTTTTTTTCAAACATCACTTAAACATAAATATTTTTTAATTTTTAATTTTCAATTTTTTTCTTCTAATTATTACCTAATCATTACAATATTTCCATACTTTCAAACAAAACACAAAAAATAATTCAATTTTTTCAAATCTCAAAACAAAAATAATATTAAAAAAATTATTTTCTAACAATAGTTTAACTTTATAATAATTTTATTGAACTTTTTCTTTATTTTTTCCTAAGATCCAATAAAACATCTTAATTTAAATCATTTCACTATTGTTCACAAATTATTTTACTATTTATTCACAGATTTATCATCTCATTTCATTTTTCAAGCATCCCTTAGGCTATCTTTGAGAAGTGAGACGAGATGGAAATTCTGTAAATAATAGTGAAATGATTTGAGTTAAAATATTTTATTGGGTTTTAGGAAATAATAGTTAAAAAATTGAATAAAAATATTATGAATTTAAAATATTGTCATAATATAATTTTATAATATAATTGTTATTTTGAAATTTGAAAAATTAGTATTATTTTTTGTGTTTTGTTTTGAAATTTGAAAAATTTGTAATGATTAGATAAAAAAGTTGAATATTTATTGAATGGGGTAGAATATCACCCTAACCTAGATAAACCAAGTCCAGTCTATCAAATGACCTTCATTAGAGTATTGGCAATGGCCTAAAGTCTAAAATTTGACTAGAATTTCAAGTTTTGGCTATAGGGTTAAATTTTAGCTAGGTGAATCCACATTGGAATAATCATATTAAAGCCAAAATAGTATTATAATATTATATATTTTAATAGTATGTTACAATTTTTTTTTTAGATTTTTCAAATACACTCCATACATTAATTAATAAATAGAATGCATATGAATCAAAACCAAAAAAAAAAAAAAAAACATATAATTACTCATTTTTCCTACATATTACAACCTTATAATTTGAATGCAGTACTACTTCATGTAACACCCCGTATTTTAGTGTATTTTTATTGAAAGACTATTTTTATTAATTCAAAAATATTTTTCTCTTGTTTTAAAATTATCAGATATTTTTAAATAGTTTATTTTATGATCTTTAAATTGTGAAAATTAATTTGAGATGTTTCCTTAATATTTATTATTGTTATGCATTTAAATTGTTCTTCTTTTAAATTAATTGACTGTTGGATTAAATTATTTTATTTTCATTGTATCATTACGTTTAAATTATTTTAATTGACTTGCGGTTTTAAAATCTTTTTCGTTTGATCATTTTTGTGACCCAAGATGTGAGGATTGGACTTCATTTCTTTCCTCTCACTTTTCTTTTTCTCATTTTTCTTTTCTTTCTCCCCATTTCTTTCTCTTCCTTCTCTCTCCCCGCGCGCAAAGCCCCTGCACTCTCCCTCCCCATCCGTTTTCTCCTCCACCCACAGCGTCGTCGTGCGCCGCTTGTGTCCGTCACCGCCCCTACCATTCGCTTCCCCATCGACCGGCGACCCCACATCCCAAATTCCAGCCCCCCTCGTTCCATCGTTCTCCTCCACGCACGACGTAAGCAGTGGCATTCCTTGCGCCGTTGCGCCGCCGTCGCGCCACCATTTTTTCACCACTTCATCTTCGACCTCATAGCAACCCAATGCACCCATTCCCAACTCCAATCTACCACCGGTGAAGCCTATCTATCTCCATCTCCGATTTGGGCATTTTTAGCCTAAAACCACCCTCTACGCCGCCACCCATGGCAAACCACCACCACCACTAGCTTCAGCGACATTTCTAAGCCCTAGCTTATCAATTTCGGGTTTTGGTTTATCTCCGTTCAAAAGTGAGTTTTTGAGACCTACGGCCACAGTATATTTTACACTGTTACGTTACTGAGCCACTACTTCTTGTAGCTTCGTAATCATTCAAAAATCATTATATAGCACTGTAAGTATTTTTTCAAAGAACTATCGTGATTTAAATATATTTTTGCACTAACTCATATTATTGTGATCTGGTTGAACATGCCGGACTGAGTTCGAGGAGTTCGAGGGTCGGATGGATTGTGGACGGAGTTATTGTGTGTTTGGTTTGCATTGTTGGTTGTTGGTATAGTGTTGTTCATGTACATGACATATTGCACGCAAGATCATGTTTGTAAAGGAAACTGGGTTTTCGTGTACATGCATTCATGTTCATGTGTTTATTAAAAACTGAGTTTTCATATGTTAAAAGATTTTTGGGTGCGTGTGTATCACGACCCCAAGCTGAGATGGGGCATTATCTCGGTGGAGCTCCTCTGGTCACTCGGGAGCGGAATATATTGAGTGACGTCCCATGGGTTGTCATTGGGCGACAACAGGATCTGACGAGATGGTCTCGTACCGACTCTGTGGCCCCTCTGCTGGTGGGGGCTAGAGGATGCTTGGCCATGAACGCGCTGGGTGCGGAACTGGGCATCGTTACGAAGTCAGGACGTGCGGATGATCCCTAGGAGAGATCATGGTGCATATGATTAATGGATTAATGGGCTATTTTCTGAAAAAATAGCGTGTGTTGAATAAAATGATTTTATGTGATTCATTTTCTGGGAAAATGATGTTTTATTGACTTGGGTCATTTTCTGGGAAACTGACGGATTATTATTTGTAGGCCAAAATGGGATTTTGGCGTGTGTTGAAAAATATCCATTTTCAGAAAAAATGATATTTTTGGATCTGATGCATATTTCATCATATGCATGCATGTTAGTTGCATTAATATGTTTTTATCTCGTGGTTATTCGGTTTATACTTACCTGCGATACCGTTCTATGATAAAACAGATTTTGATGCAGAGGAGGATGAGGGTGAGCTTGAGGATTTGGCTCTGTCCGAGGAGTGATTGGGATCACTCGTATTCTGGTTTGAGACTTGTATATATTTTATTTGGGATGACTGTATAACTTTTTTTTAAGATGATTTGTTTTGAATATTTGTATTTAAACTTATTGTACTTAGATGACTTATTTATATTATCCGCTGCGTTGTTTATTGTACATTGTTGTATGTACGCACACTTGTTGACACTTTCGTTGGGATGCGTGACTATGTTGTCATCATCCTGGCGTCTCGATTCCCGTGTTTCCTTACATGGGGATTGGGGGCGCCACACTTCATGCACAACAACTTTCATTTGAGCTAATAAAACCCTATAAATAATAAGTAAAAATCAAAGGTCCGAACACTAGATCATACATAAAATGCACATCATCAAAGTTCTTCTTCTTTAGTTCGAATTCTACGTATCTTTGGTATATGAAATAGAACAACATATACTCTTTGATATATGAAACATGACAACCACCCTTGCCATTGGAAACAGACTCTACAGACATAACTACCCTTGCCACAGTCCCCATTACAATATGCATTCTTTTCCACCTCAATCACTGCATAGTTCATTACCTTTGCCATGGTTCTCAATTTCCTATCCAAACAAACAAAGGTAGAATGAATTTTATAAATGCAAGCCCTTGCAAATATGTAGATGGGAAAAAAAACTATACATCAATGCAGCTTCAATTGTAGTAGGATAATGAAAAGGTTCCAAACTATCAATAGCCAAAGCAATTGAATTTATTTAGCCATTCTGATCCAAAACAAGCCAAATGATTAACTGAGACTGAATTTTCTTTTTCAATTCATCAATATATTCTCCAGTTACATACTGTTCTGAAGACATTGATGACTTATTAACTGTGAATGAGACCAATTGCTCAAGGCTATTTACTCTTTCTTATAATTTTTTGTTCTCTGAATACTGAAAATAACCAGATAATTAAGCTTGACCAGTTGAATTCAACTCACTAAAAGGATTAGCAACATCTCCAAACAAAGGAAAATAAAGCTGCTAAAGATTGTGAAGTGAAAAGAAATCAACTAAAATAACTAAAAAAAACAGAGTGACATTTTGACGAATGCAAACATTATATAACCTGCAATTTCCCAATCTATTTATTGTAGATGATAAAAGCTATAAATATCAAAGAGTGGGCACTTCATTATTAACAATAAACAACACCATCCCAACACCATTCAGAGGCATGTCCTACACACTATACCGTGACTGCCAACTATAATATTGCTGCTTACACATCAAATACTAACCCTTAATTGACCATACAAACTTTAAAGTCATGGTTCTCTTGCTTCAATTGAGCATGGCATGTGGACCTAAAAATAACTCATGAATCAATGAAATTGCACAGATCACACCTAACTACAAAAAAAATACTACTTTGAAGATATATTTTTATTCTCAAATATTTAAGAAATATGAACCATATAATGCTTATTAAAAAGTTATTCCCCCAGTTTCAACCGGAGAATGAAAGCACCCTCTAAACCACAAAAATCAACAAACCACATATACAACTTTGTATCCTTCAAAATAAGCTTGTCAAAATTCTTAGAAGAGATCAACAACTTAGTTTCACACATACCTTTAGAGGATTTGCAATCCTAATGTTGTTTCCTTGTGTTTTTCCAAAGAAAATATGACGTTGATCTTGGTAGCCTAGGGAAAAAATCATGGCTAGAGAGAAGTCTAAATACTTTGGTTGCTGATGCCTTCAATGAGTTCTCTGCAAATGAAAATAAAAGAAAATCTGGAGGGAGGAAACAAAAAGGCGTGGGTTGGTCTGCAAATGGATTCCGAGAACGGAAAGGAAATAAAGTGTTGCTGAGGGAGTCGAAAATTGGAGAAAAAGAAAATGGGAGGGAGAAAGGAGAGTGTGATTCAGCAATGGTGCAAAGAGAAGACAAAAATGGTGTTCGGCGATGATGTAGAGAGAAGACGAAAATGGGAGGCAGAAAGGAGAGCGCGTGATTCAACGTGAGAGAAAATGAAGAGAAAAAAGAAAGAAATGGACAAAGAGAAAGGTTTGTGTGGGTTGAAGAAGACGAAGCCGAATGATCAACGTGCTAGGAGATTTAGGGAGAAGAAAGGAAAAACGAGGGAAATGAGGCTCTTTGGGATGAAGAAAGAGAAAATAACAAGGCAAAGAGAGGGGTAGGTAGATGAAATAGTAAAATATTGATTTCTAATATGAATAGTAACTGGCTAGGTTTGGAGAGGATCCAAGATTTACTGTAACTCAAGTGTTGAGCTTTGGACTTTTGGCTAGTCCAATGTGGAGGTTTTTTTTCACATATAGCTAAAATTTAGACTTACATTAGCATTTGGTTAGACCATTGCCAATGCTCTTAAAAGACAACAGAAGCAGAGAAGAAGAAGAAGAGACAATAAGACAATGATAGGATAAGGAAAAAGATAGGATTGTATAGAAACCGACGGGACCGACCGTCTTTGATGAGGACCAGTTGTCGAAATCCGAAATAGGCTGAAACCGTCATAGAACCAGTCGATCGACGGTATAAAAATAAAGAAACCGACGCCGACCGGCTCGGTTTCGGTCTGAACCAAACCGAAACTGCTGAACCGGCTAATTATATATATATATATATTTCTATTATACATATATAAAACGACGCCGTTTCACTTAAGTGAAACGACGTTGTAGTTATGAGTTTTATAAAAAAAATAGATGAAACAGCGTTGTTTCATCCTGGGATTAATAACCCCCACTTATTCTTTTTCTCCTGTCTTCTTTTTCCCTCTGGTTTTCTCCTTTGCAAGTTCATTTCTTCTCACCTGCGACACAATTCGCCGCTCCCCTTCTTCTTCACAGAGACGTCAACGGCAGGCCAATGAACTACACCGATTCATGCTGAGATTGAGGCTAACGATTTTCTCTTCCCTAATCGGCTGGCTCTAAGCCTCTCCAAAACTCGTCGGTGCAACATCAGTTTTGCACTAAAAACGCACTGACCACGTCGATTTTCAGCCCTTGAAAAAGAAAATGTGAGTAGGGTTGTACATAAACCGGTCGGCCGGCAGTAACAAATTAAAAAAAATCAACGTCGGTAGGTTTGGTTTGCGGTTCAGGCCCGGTCTGAACTGAAGAACCATACAGAACCGGCCGACATCTTATATATTTAATTTTTTAATATATTTCTTATACAAAACGACATCGTTTTGTTCCTAACCCTTTGAAAAAAAATAATAATGAAATGACGCTGTTTAGTCTAAACCAAACAGCGTCCTTTTTGGGTAGGGTTAGGAATTTGAATCCTTTCCCCCTCCATTCCTTTCTTCGTTCATTTCGTTCTTCGCATCGCAATCGTTCTTCACTTTTGCTTACCTACTCCCCAAACTCCCTCTCCCTCTCCCCGGACCTAGTGACCTGCACTTTCCCTCTCCCTCTTCGTGAACTGCACTTTCAAACTCTCCTCTCTCATCGCCGACAACCCACACTCACCAAGGCCCTTTCTCCTCTTTCGTCGTCGATGACCCACACGACCCATATCTCCACTGTAAGTTTTATAATTTCCTTTGTATTTCATCTTTGCTTGGTTCCATTTATTTGTTAATTAATTTCTCTGAGGAATTTTTTGGGAGGAAGAGGAAATGCCGAATCTAATCTCTGTTTTTGCCTTGCTTAGTAAAAATATTGTGGTTTGTGACATTGTGTCATATGTGATGAGCAATGCTTACTGCTTAAAGTAAAAATATTGTAGGTTATGCCGAAATGAGCTTATGCCGAAATGCTTACAGTGTGTGATAATTTGTGTGTGTGTGATAGACTTATGTGTTGTGTTTGAAAATTTTATTTTCTTACCAGTCTTTGAATCAATGAATTTAAAGCATGAAATGTGATGAGTGAACTAAACTAATTTTATTTTCTTAGCAGTCTTTGAATTTAAAGCATGAAATGTGATGAGTGAACTAAACTTAGATTAAAGTCTTAGACTTGTGATGTTTGCCATGTTGCAAACTAGCTGCTGTGTAATACTAATTAGTGTTTTGTTTTATAATGTACATAATAACGTGTAACATTTATGTTTTGTTTTATAATTAGATGGATTCTTCGTCGTCTCTGATTGATATTGATGCATCAACACCAACCATTAACTTGGGAGACAATTTGAGGGAGACCCAGACATCAATACCCCCTAGTGTCATAGTGGCAATAAATTATATGAAATTGGATAAAAGTGAAAAGGGAAAACTTAAAAAAATGTTAAAAAAATGGTGGCATGAGGATTTCGTTTACGACCGATACATGGTTATCAGTACAGAATCTAAATTATATGTATCTAACTACACACTTCATGGATAAAAATTGGAAATTGCATAAAAAAATCATTAACTTTTGTTTAATCCCTAATTATCAAGGGGAAACTATTAAGAGATATTTTGAGTCATGCTTGTTTGATTGAGGCATTAATAGAATATTTACTGTAACTGTTGATAATGTAAGTTCAAATGATACTGCAATTTTATATTTGAAATAGTTTTTTAGTGAAAATTTATTGGGGGTAAGTATATGCACATGAAATGTTGTGCTCATATATTAAATCTTATTGTGAATGAGGGTTTGAATGAGTGTAATGACGCCATCACAATGGTTAAAAATGCAGTTAGATATGTGCGTTCATTCCCGCAATATTAGACAAGTTTAAGAGATGTGCAGAAAAAAAAAATTGATTGTAAGAAAATGATGTGTCTTGATGTACAGACATGATGTAACTCAACCTATATGATGTTGGAGGTGGCTAAGAAGTTTAAGAAGGCTTTCAGGCGAATGGAGAGTGAGGATTATAATTACCTCTCTTACTTTGATGATAACCTTGGGTCTGGGTACACTAATAGATTTTTTAAGTCTTTATATGTGATAGCCAATACTAATTTTTTGGAGATTTGTGATCTCCAAAATGAATTGATGGAGTTGAGCGAGAGTCCTAATAGTTGCTTGAGGAGTATGACTATAAATATGAGAACAAAATATGATAAGTATTGGGAGTTATTAGACAGACTGGACTTGTTCATGTTAATTGTAGTTGTGCTTGATTCGCGAAACAAGTTAGGACTTCTTACTTTCCACTTGAGGAAAGTTCATGATGAGTTTCGTGTTGAAGAGTTGGTGTCGAGTGTGAAACAAGTATTGAAAGATTTGTATGCGGAATATAATGCAGAATTTGGCTCCACCATGAGTACGCAAGAACATGTGCCCCTTCCGACATCTAGAACCATGACTGATGGTGATGGCAAGCATGAGACCAAATGGTTTTATGAGTGGTATAAAGCATCTTTCGCCATGTGATCTAATATTGTCAAAGCAGAAGTAGACCGATATTTATCAAATGGATGTGAGGCACTCTTCACATCATTTGACTTGTTGACTTGGTGGAAAATTAATGAGACTAACTATTATATATTCGTGAGGATTGTACGAGACTTATTGGTCATGCATATTTCCACGGTTGCGTTCGAGTCAGCATTTAGTACGGGAGGTCGTGTGCTTGATCATTTTTAGAGTTCATTGGCTTCAAGAACAGTCGAGACATTTATTTGTACTCAAAATTGGTTAAGGTATCCGGCAACAACCATTGATATCCAGGAGGCTATAGATAATATGGAGAGTTTCATAGTAGAATCATGTAATATTTTCTTTGTTTTCATTGTAATTTAATTTTAGTCTTTTTTATAATCCAAATTCACTAACATTTGATGTTTTATTCTTATTATTAATATTTATTAATGTTTGTATATAGAGTTGGGCATACAATCAAACGTGACAACTATTGAAGAATGAAGGTTGAAGGCTTGAAGTTGAAGTAGCAACTATTGAAGATTGAAGGTTGAAGTTGGGCACCCAATTTGTTGTCATTTAATTATGTTATATTTTTAGTTGCATTTTGCTATGCTTAAGACAATTTTTTTTTTAATATGTTACTAAACATCTAGTGAAGTTATTTTTATTTTTTTAAATTATGTAATAAGTGGTAAGTAATAATTAATATAGTTAGTTACATAGTAATAGTAGAAAATTAAAAAAGATATTACTATTAAAATTTAAAATGAAATCAACAGAAAAAAAGCTAAAAAAGAACTTGGGTAATGAATTGAGAAAAAAAAAAAAAGCCCAAAACATTTGTTGCATTGGCCCAATTGGGCAAGAACACAGGCCCAAAAAAAGGGCCCAAGAACAAGCCCAAACCGATCAAACCGACCGACAACGGGTAGGATCGAAGCCGGCTGGTTTCAACCCTTAACACCGATCGGTTTCGATCGGTTTTTAGCATAAAAGAATGTTGATCGATCGATTTCGATTTTCTCACAAAACTGAACCGACATAGTTGATTCTCAGGCTTAGATGTGAGAGATAAAAGAAGAAGGTGACATAAAGGAAAATAAATAGGAGAAATGAGAAAAAAAAAAGTCAGTCATGCAAGCGAGGAGGGGAATAATACTGTCATTTCTCATCACTCCCAAGACTAGGATAAAAAATGGATTAGACTGAATGAGAAAGGGGATTTCGACCGTAACTTCTTAAGCTTTTTCAATCTTACAAGAGGTCCAGATTGAAGATCTCCTCCAACAAATAGCTATTCGATTTCTATTGTACAACGAGAATGAGAGACTAAGAAATAACCATATTATAGTAGAATTGCCCTCCAAATGTTTTGTGGACGTAGACTCAGTGCCAAACCATGTAAATATGCGTATCTCAATTTATTTTATTTTTTATGTATTTATTTTCTATTCACTGTTGGATCTATCTTCGTATGGACATCGTCCAATCACACCAGACTGTTGCCTAACACTTCAAACCATATCGATCAAGGTTCAAATCATCATAGTGGATCGGGAATGATTCTTCCTCTCCTTCTAATCTGTTGTGCAATTTTTGGTATTATAATTTAATATTAAAAAATATTTTTATTTAAATTATTTTTAAAATGAGAATTATAAAAAAATTTAAGAGAGAATATTCTCACCACATTCGAACTACGATCCCGACTCGGAGACGAAAAGCGTACATGAGAAGCATTGAATTTGAGAGGCAAGGGTGTCAAAGTATTTATGAACCAGAATAAGAGAGAGAAAATCTACGTGACATTTGATAATTTTTATATATTATTATATAAATTAAGGTTTCTTTCTCGCACCCGTATGAGTCCGTTCGTAAATTCAGAAGCACACCCCCACCGTTGCCGCTCGTGTTTCGTTCTCCCCGCCTCTCAATCCTCTATCTCCCCTTTCAAAACCCTAATTCAACCAAAATTGAAAAGCCCTTACTGGATTATCACCTTTGATTCTCGTGTTGGTCGGCCATGGCTGGAGCTCCCAGAGACCAGGCGCTCTCCCTTCTCGCCGCCGCCAACAACCACGGGGATCTGGCGGTGAAGATGTCTTCTCTGAAGCAGGCCAAGGACATTCTCATTTCCGTGGACCCTTCTTTGGCCACCGAGCTTTTCCCCTACTTGGCCGAGCTCCAGTCCTCCCCCGAAAGCCTCGTCCGCAAATTGCTCATAGAGTGAGTTCGAAAAACCCTAGATTCTATCGATTTCTTGTGCTCCCTTTCTCTTCCCTCCATTCTATGCCCCTCTTTCTCTCTCTCTCTCTCTATTTTATGCTTTCTGTTTTGATCTTTTTGTATATGGTGGATAGGGTGATTGAAGAGATTGGTTTGAAAGCGATGGAGCTTTCCTCTGTGCTTATGCCGGTGTTATTGGCGCTTTTGAGTGATGGCGAGTCTATTGTTGCGAGGCAATGTATTATTAGTGGCACAAATTTCTTTTCTAGGGTTCTCGAAGAATTGGCACTGCAGGTCTCTCTCTCTGTCTCTCACGCGAATACATTTCCTACTTGAACTCCCGTTCTCTTTTTCTTTCTTGTCACAATTAAACTGCTTATGCTCATTCCGAAAATTTATAGTATCACCGTCGGGGTAAAATTGAGAGGTGGCTTGAAGAGCTTTGGATGTGGATGACTAAGTTCAAGGATGTTGTCATTTCCATTGCATTGGAGGTGTGTAAATGTCATTGACTCGTTCCTCTAAACTTCCACTTAATGCCTATAACTTTGAAAGATTATCTTTTCTCTTTTGTTTACTTGTATTCATCGTGGTTATGCCACGTTGATGATGCGATACTTGCCAATAAAAAGGTAATTATGTCGATTATAAATTAGTTAAACTACAATACAAGGTTGGACAAACGACATCTTCTGAATGAGGGGAGGCCATAGATTAAAAAGCTTTGAATTTTTCTGTGTTAGAATAAAGCTTATAAAAGAGGAGACTTGTAGCTTCTTCAAGACGTTGGCAGGTTTTGGGTGTATTTTTTTGCTGTCATATTGACACTGTCGATTCGTTTTTTGTTAGTGTGTTGGCAGTGGGTGGGTGAAGAGAACTGCCATTTTTTGTTGTCCTTTTCTTTTTAGTAAAAAGAAGTTCATATACCCCAGTGAGAGTTCACACTTTGATGAAGTGGTGCGGTAAGTTGGACTATTGTTTATTGAGACTGTGGCCTTGGACTTGTTTGTCGGGTAATTGTGTGCGCTTGTGTAGGGGTACTAAAGAAAGTGGGGTCATACATGTGTCTATTTTTTTTCCTGTGTACTTGGGCTATGTCTATTTACTTGGAATAAAATTTCTCATATTAATTATAAAAAGAAACACGTGTCTATTTTTTAACGTCTCTTCTTTTCGTACATATTTGAAATTACTCATTCTGACAAGCAGTATTACCAAATTAACTTCAAGAAATTTCCTGTTTCAGTAGGAGTTACAATGTGCTTTCTGAACATCGCTTCTAGGCGTTGCTCTTGTATATGACCTGTGTACTTGGGCTTTTGCCTATTCCTACAATCAATACAATCTTATTTACCGATAAAAATAGAACTTACAATGTGCTTTCTATACGATCATTACAATCTGTTATGAGATTTAGTTGTCTTTTACCAGAGATGTGAAGTTTTGACTGGTTTTGTTGTCTTTGAAGTTTGATGGTTTTTAGAACAGTTATCAAATTATTTATGAAACTGGTTGGTGAGATCTTTCAATTTTGATTATTCCAAATAACTGGCTGTTATATTTTAAATAACTGTGTATTTTGTAGTTGTTACATTGTTTGCAATATTTGGCTAACCTGAAAGTTGTTTCAACTTAATTTTGTAGCCTGGTTCTGTTGGGAGAAAGTTGCTGGCTTTGAAATTGTTGGAAACATATGTTTTATACTTTACATCTGATACCAATGATTTTGAAAAGCCTGTCACAGAAGGTAATGCATTTTATTTTTGAGGGTTTAACGTTCATTCTACTGCACTTTTCTTTCTCCTGTGATTCCTTTCCAGTTTGCCTTTTTCAGTAATTTGAGTTTTGACTTGTTCAGCCATTATTTGTTTGGATATTAACTTGTTTCTTAACAGCAGCAAGTAGGCGGGCTTTCAACCTATCTTGGTTGGTTGGTGGTCACCCTATTTTGGACCCCGTTGTGCTTATGTCAGAAGCAAACAGAACACTTGGCATTCTCTTAAATTTGTTGCTGTCAGCCAGTAGCCTTCCTGGTTCAGTGACGATAACTGTTATTAACTGGTGAGCTTCATGTAGCATTATCAAAATGTATAACTCATTTTCGATTTTTGCATTTTTGTGTAATCTTTCATCTTTTCATGACTAGTGAGTCGTAAAAAATTCTCTATTTTCATGGTGTCTTGTAAAAGAAAAAGATATTGACAATTAAGCAGATTGTGAAAGGCAGATTCCATTCAAATGAACCATCGTTATAAATGATGTCTCGCATACTGGATAAGTTTCATTAACATTAAACTCGCTGTTCCCAGAAAATCTATTGTGTGGTGCCATATGTTTTAACTAACAATTCAGTTTACAATATATTAGAAATAGATTATAAAATTTAAAGTATTCTGATCATTTTGATATATAAATTGTTAATCTTTCCTACCATCTACAACTTATGAATGGATTTCTTTATTTTGTTTTGGGGAAGGTAACCATGAGTTATCTTTAGCGTGTTGTGGGACCTTGGAATTCCTAGGTTTCATAGCTAACTTTTTCCTTTGGATTAATTTGATTGAGCTCCTGTTTTCACCGTTAGCTATCCTCACTATTGGTGGTAGCATGTGGAACTCTTGGGTTTTGTGTTGATAGTTTTGTTTGCTTGTACCTTAATGGCTCCTGTGTAGGTAATTAGTGAATGGCTCATTCCTATCTTCTTCGTTTGTTTGAGTGGCATGTTTTTAGGATGAATGGATCCTTATAGTCCATGGGGAAGATGCTCAGTCTGTTGGGATTAGTATAGCATTCCATGTAGACTTATTTGTATATGTCCCGTATACTTGGGCTCTTGCCTATTCTCATGATCAATAAAATCTTGTTTACCGATAAAAAAAAGCATTCCATGTAGACTTATAAATTCTAGAGTGAGGGACACTATGGCCTCGTTTGTTTTCACAAATCATCTCATCTCATCTCATCTAATGAAATCATTACAACTTTCCCAAACTCCCATACAAAATACAATAAACAATTCAACTTTTTCAAATCTCAAAACAAAAATAATATTAAAAAATTATATTCTAATAATATTTTATTCAACTTTCAACTTTCATCTCATCTCATCCCATTTGTGTAAACAAACGAGGCAAAACTGTGTCCAAACACCTGTTTTTACCATCAAAGTTTTCGTTTGTAGCTTAAGTTACAATGATGAAGAGGAATGAGTATAAAACAATAAAAAAGATGAGGGTGTCACATGATGATGAAGCATATATGGTCTCTCTCTCTTTCTCTCTCTCTCTCTCTCTCTCTCTCTCTCTCACACACACACACACACACACACACACACACACACACACGTGTGCACGCACACTCTGGGACGTACTCTGGCACTTGTACTCACTGTCACATGTGCAAGTGCACAGAGTTTTGAAAATTCCAAATGGCTCTTCTACATATTAAATTCCAAACGTAGTAAAATCATACGAGACATTTAATGAGATGCCAATATGAAGATCTTTGTTCTGGATATTGGGCCTCTCATGCATTTGTGGTTATATGTGTCTGTTTATGTAACCATGTGTTAATATTTTTTTGATAGGTAAAAGCAAGTTATTAAACCACGTGTTAATATTATAAATAACTGCATAAGCATATGTTGGTATGCCTAAAGGTAGGTTTGTTGGTGATATGCATATATGCATATATGCATACATACCATTATTACATTTCAGTACTGCACTTTTTATTTACTTAGAAAAAAACATTTCAGTGCTTCACACAGGCGCACACAGAGCATCTATACACTTGCATATGCTAAATATGCATCTAAAATGGAAGTATTGCCTTGCCCAGAAAGTTCTCTTATTAGGTGTTTGAGCAATAACTATCTATTCATTAATAAAATTTTACTTGCTTATGGCCAAAATAGTATTGCCTTGCCTAGCAATATATGCCAATTGCTTATCATGATGATATTTCTTAAATCCAACCTGAATATGGTTGCATATCCCTTGCTTTTCCTTGCAACGATTTTCGGAAGCTTATTTGGAGCCTCATTGTGTGTTTTCTCCCTTTATTTTCTTTAAACTTTGGGATGGTTGCACCCTGAATATGGTTGGATATATTTCTAGTTGACTAATACTTTGCAACATGAATAATTATTTTTTACGCAATGATGTCATGTCTTCTTTATTACTTATGTCATTAAATACCTTCAGATTAATGAAGTACTTAAAACTTTAACATGGTTGTAGACATCATTTTGCCCTATTTTTGCTATCTTGGAAACTATGGAGAGATAACTAAAGCTTGGAAACAGGTTGTAGGACAAGTTCAACTGCTTGTTTGTGATATTATTGCAGCGTGCTGACCAGTTCTCTTATGAGGAGTTAATGGCATTGGATACTGCTGCATTGGTTGGTCATGGGAACAGGTCTAGACAATGTAAACTGCACATTGTTTGGGTACAGTGGAGCACCGGGAAGTGATAGGAACGGATAACTGATGGATTAAAATGTTCATCTCGTGTGCTGAGGGAAACATGGTGGTCAAGCGACGCAGTTTATGCTTTGTAAACTGTTAGAAAGACCATTTATTTTAACTTTGTTTGAGTTTTTATGCTGTATTTGCGTACAGCGGATGATGTGCAAGCTATGTGAAAATGTATTATCTTTACAGTTGATGCACATTATTTAATACCTCTAATAATCAAATTTCTTTTTAACTGAGGATTACCCTGCTATTTTATCTCTACTCTGTTATGTTTGCCAACATTTCCATCTCACGTTTTATTTCATCACAACACTTGATTCATTATATGAAGTACACATGCATTTTTTAAACAATCAGCCGTAATGACCTTACACCTGTTTTAGCGATGAGCTCTGGCTCTAATAAGGGGGAGATTGAGGGTTTACTTTCAAGAGCCACTTAATGTGTGCATAACTTACCAATAAAATAAAATGAGTTATTGTCTCCTGTTCCATTTCTTGCCAGATAGGTGATTGAATTAGATTGCATCATGTAGGCCATAAACTTGGCCTTGGTGTGAAGCCTATTATTATCTTTGAAACAGTTTTAACTAGCACAGGTGTTTTAGCCATATATTTGCAGTTGATGACTGCAGAATGGAATTCATTTAAGTAACAATATGACTTGTTTATGCAATCAGTCAATGCCTGCAAAATTGTGTGAAGGCAATCAATCTTGTTATCTGCCAAAATCATCACTTATCCTGGATTAAAGGAAAAAACTAAAATTGTACAGTTCTCTTTTCATATCGTTGCCATTTCTCAATGGTATCTCATTATCAATCTGGACTTGGTCTTTGTAAAGTATTTTGATCCCGAGTTTTGTTTCACATCAATAAATCTTTTAATAGAATGGAAGCAACTGATATTTTGTCATATAAAAGAGATAGAGCTTTATTTGGAAAATGGCTTTGGAGATATCATTTGGAGAGTAAAGCCCTGTGGAAAAATGTGATAGAAGTGAAATATGGAAGTTTGTGGGGAGGGTGGTGTTCTAAAGCTGCCAGTGGTGCTTATGGGGTTAGTTTGTGGAAACTTATTAGAAAAGGTTGGGATTCCTTCTCCAATAATTTCAGATTGAAGGTGGGAGATGGTAAGAGGATTCTCTTTTGGCATGATTTGTGGTGTGGGGATGCTGCTCTTAAGCTGGTTTTTCCTTCAATTTTCAGAATTGCCAGGGATCAGAATGCATCTATTTATGATTCTTACTGCAGTAATAATAACCAGGTTGAATGGAATATCATTTTTAAAAGGGATGTCAATGATTCGGAGGTGGATGAAGTTAAGGCTCTGCTGATTAAACTCTACAGTCCAAAGTTGGTGCTTGAAAGAGAGGATAGCATGGTGTGGATCCCTGCTGGAAATGCTAAGTTTTCAGTCTCATCTTATTACAGATTTTTGTCAAGTCATAGTAGTTGTGTTTTTCCTTGGAAAAGTATATGGAAAGTGAAAGTTCCCAGTAAGGTTACTTTTTTCTGTTGGGTGGCTTCTTTGGGTAAAGTATTGACTACTGATAATCTTAGAAGGAGAGGTCTGTTTATAGCGGATTGGTGTGTCATGTGTAGAAGGGCAGGGGAATCTGTAAATCATCTTTTTCTTCACTGCGAAGTGACAAGATTCTTGTGGACTGAGGTTTTGAGTTGGACAGGTTTACATTGGGTAATGCCTAGAGAAGTGGTGGATTTATTGGAAGGGTTTGAAGGGCTGTAAGAAGGCGGTGAGAGTTTGGAAGATGATACCTCTTTGCCTTATGTGGTGCATTTGGATTGAAAGAAATGGGAGATGCTTTGAAGATAAAGAACGCTTATTGGGAGATCTTAGGGATTTTTTCTTGAGTACTTTGAGTTCTTGGGTTAAAGTGTTTGTAATGGAGGATAATTTTCTGCACTTGTTTTAGTTTTCTGGTGTGTAGTTTCTTTTCGTTTGTGGAAGTTGTAGGTGTTTCCTTTGTATACGTCCTGTGTACTTGGGCTTATGCCTATTTCTTGAATAAATTATTACTTATCAAAAAAAAAAAAAAAAAAAAAAAGATAGAAACTGAAAAATAGCAAGAGAATCTGTTACACAGATTTTGCACTTGGAAGCTTGTTTTTCGATCATGCACTACAATTTGTGAGATGAAATGGCTTGTGGTATATTTCGTGTAATTTGATGTTATGTACCTATTGATTTTTTTATTTAGTTTATATGGATGGAAATATAAATATATTTGTTTTGTGGGATACATGAGCTTGTGCTTGATCAATTTAACATACAATGGAGATGATCAAGCCGGGAATATCCACATTATTTTAGTAATGATTGTGCTCTCAAGATCGAAGTTGTGATTTTGGAATGGTGGGATGTATTGTTATCACTAACGAAAGAAATCATAAACAACTGAGGACTATGAGAACATTTCAAACATAAAAATTTCAAGTTCTTGTAAATGTTGAATAAATAAAAGTTGCTTAATTAGCAATATCAATGCCCTTTTTATGTGGATGTTTAAAATGATAATAAATGTGATTGAGATTTGAGACTTGTAATATTTCCCATTAATGTTAGTCTTTTTTTTTTTTTAAAAAAAATTTTGGTATTATTGTCTTACTCTTACTCCATTTTGCTAGATAACAATATATAGAAGTTATAAGATTTTGTGCTACTTAGGTATTCATTAGATGTTTCTATGCATGCACTATTTGCTTACACTTTTGTGGATATAACTTACAAAGTATTATGGACATTACACTATGTGTGCAATTATGATGTTATGAAAGTGTTTTGTTTTGTTTTTTTTTTGGTGTGGTAGATTATTAGAAGTACGATAAAGCTGTGGTGAGTGTGAAAGTGACTGCTAGTACTCTTTTTGGTGTTGCCTTTTTTGGTTGGAGTTAATATTGTTAATTTTTTCTTTGAACATAGATTGGTCATTGAACTAGGTAGCTCAGCTAGTCCGGCCTTGGGTTTGCTCCCCAATGGTCACCAGTTTGAATCCCTTTAGGGCCGCTGGAGGTTTACCTGGTTGTTAACTTCAGGGTCCCGTGGGATTAGTAGAGGTGCGCGCAAGCTGGCCCGGACACCCTCAGTTATAAAAAAAAAAACATAGATTGGTCATTAGAATTCTCAATTGAAATGATATGCTAGGACTGGAAATGTACTTGTAACTTGCCTCTTAGGTGTCCTTTTACATCTTGTATGTTTATGTAGAAATGATATTTATTATTATTATTTTTTTTATTTTTATTTTTTATTTTTATAACGGGGGAACCACCCCACAGCATAGCCCTTAGGACTCGCCCTTGGAAGGTAAACCCCGGGGAGACTAGCACAACAACCCACTACCATGGCCTCTCACTTAAATCGCAATTTGATCCCAAGGGGAATCAAACTTGTGACATGGGGTTCATGCACACAAGTTCGCCCTTACCACTTGGGCTACCCACGGGCGGGAGGATCAATATACTTTCTAACCATCATCATTTCATGATTCCCTGATGTGGCCTCAAATCAATAATTTTTCAATCATTTGATGCTATATCAAGGATGATGATTAAAAGACTTAACGAATAGCATTTCTCATTTATATAATGGTGACTATGTTGCATGGGGTAATGGAACCTTGCTGGGAGATAGTCTCGTTTGTGAACGGAGACTTATTTGATTATTATTATATTTTTAAAATTTATAGAAAAGAGGACATTCTGAATGTAATATGGTTGCAGTACACTGTTCAATGTTTATTTTTTGTTTTTGGTTTTGTTTGGTTCCAATACTTTCTTTTAGCGTAGAATGTTTGGAATGGCTGCATCATGGAACTTTGAGTTTTTGGTATTGAATTTGAAGTTTTGTTGGAAAATGGGTGGTGCTGGGAATGGAAAGTTACCATCTTTTGGTGGTGGCGGCAGCTATGGTAGTGTCAGTTATAGTGACAAGTGGTAGCGGTGGGAGTTATTGCAATAATGATGATGGCCCTAATAAACTCATTTTGTTGTTAGAACAGCAATTTTTTATGTAATAAACATGACGATCATTTCAAGCTTTTTAGAAGTAATCCTTACCTTTTGTGTTGTTCCCTTATGTTGTAAGTATTGATGAATCTTTGTGTTTAGAGTCAATATGACTCTTAATTTTTTCCCCAAAAGTAAGAATGAAATAAGTGGTCTGTATTTGCAATGTATTGCTTTAATTTCATATTGTTTTCTTATTGTGTTTTACAGGGATACTTGCTACTTAGATGCTTTCCTGTTTTTTATAATGCATTTTGAACTTCAAATAAGCATCATGAATGGTCATTTACATAACTTAACTCAAATCTCGATTTGAGACCATGGTTGAGGTGGGTAGTCTGGTTTTAGGATGGTGGATGGGATGGCAAATTTTGTGATGGAATTTATCTACAGTACCATGATTTTATTCCTTATGATTGGTCATGAACCAAAAATTTGGCTGTTCAGGATTGTGTGGTGGGGTTGTCACTCTTTTGGTTCATCTTTGTTCATGAAGTTACGAAGTGTCCTTGTCCATTGAAATAATCGTTTGTTTTGGTCTGCTTGGAATTTTTTGTTTTCATTTGCACCCTGTTTAAAGTCCTATTGTAACTTTCACTTTAACCACCCTTCGTTCTTTTCTTTTTTGGATTGGTAAACCCTTCTTTCTTTTCTTCTATTTAGTTCTCGTCTGTTTTGGTTTGGGAATCTGATTCACAATTGTTTTGACCCATTTTTTATGTGTATTGCCAGTATGATTTTAGATTAAGGCATTTCACTCATGCAAGGTGACAGATGAGCCTCATGTCATGAGACTTGACCCTTTGGTTTATAACAAAGATAATCAAGAAGAGAACAAGATAAACAAAATATAACAGTTTATAGACATTTGACGAGTATACACGTATACTCCTTGGCTGTACAGGGAAAATTCATCACTAACTAGCAAAATAGCCAGATAATCAATCAATAAAATAAATTTTCTTGGGTCTCCATGGTTGTTTTGTCTGTGTATGTTCTTTTATGCTTGTAAGTTGGATAGTATATGTCCCGTGTACTCGGCTTCGCCTATTTTTAATAAAATTCCGATTTACTGATAAAAAATGTGTTGGATAAAGAAAGAGTAAGATAGTTGGTTTGGAATGCACAAATGTTTTTTGATTGGTGGTTTGGAGTGTATGACTCCTGATTGGAAGTGTAAAAGGCAAAAAGGTGCACTGCAGGTGCTTCTCTTGTTTCTTGGTTTCTAGTTCACTACCAAGCCTTAGGTTGCATTTGGGTAGTGGGGTATTCTCAGGTATTCTGTGAATAGTAGTGAAAAAATAATGATAGAATATTGAATAGTAGTAAAAAGTAGGTGAAAAGTAATAATAAAATAATGAATAGTAGTGAGGTATTATGAGAATGCCTTAGTACGCAAACTAGGCTTTAATCTAGTAGAACTTGATTATGCCAACTTTTGGATGTCACTAGAACAGCCTTGTTTCTGTCGAGAGTTTTCCCTTTTGATGTATATCACATCCATTCAGTTGCATCTTTTCTGCTATTGTGTATAGCTTTCTTGCAATTTTGTGTTTTGAAAACTATTGTGTTTCTTCAAGGTTCAACAAGCCATTTTGAATCTCCCCATCTTTTTTTCTCTCTGCATTTCACTCTCCCACTCATGGACATCAGTGCATTATCTCTTTTCGCGTAGATGGTTTTCCCATTGATACCTTTTCATGGTTTTCAGGCATCTAATTGCGAAAAGCATCAATGGCTATTATAGTAGTTGGGATTTCTGAAAAAATAAGAATAAACAGTATTGGGTGTTCTGTTTAGGGAACTCTTAATTTCATAGTTTCCTGTATTGGATACTATGCTTTATACTGCAGCTCATGTGGCTGTTCATCTTGTCTTGTGGTTGCCTCGTTGGATACTCCTATCCATGTTGCGCTGCTCATTAGTATACATGGTTGAATGTACTCTCAGATGTATTCTTGAAGGCGTTGTAAACCCTCAAACTTTTGGCTGTTGTGACAACACATATTCCCAGAGTTTGCCAGATAATCTGGTGTCCAAATTTTGAAGAATTAGTTTGGATGTTTTTCAGTTATTATTATTATTATTCTATAAATCTAAAACTCTGTTTTTTCCTCAGTCTTGCAGCCATAGCTAGGAAGAGGCCACTCCACTATAGTTCTGTTCTTTCTGCTCTTCTTGATTTTGATCTAAACCTTGAGTCGGTCAAAGGATGTCATGCTGCCAGTATCCAGTATTCCTTAAGAACTGCTTTTTTGGGATTCCTAAGGTGTACTCATCCAACCATCATAGAGGTAAAGCAATTTTGCCTTTTCTTTTCATTATTTTCTTCTTGTTCCCTGAGCATAATAGATTTTCTCTTCCTATTCACCTTCAGCAGTTGAACTATAAATGAGCTGCATGAAGCAATAATGTGATCTTCAAATGTGAATGTCCCGTTCATTGCTTTATTTGCTACTGCAACACTTACAGTGTATCAAATACTGATACAAAAATTCTTTGTTTTCCATTGTGTTTCTATCAGTAGAGCATTTTCTATCAACATGCTGTCAGTTGAGCAGATTATTGCACAAAGAAAATTGACTACAGAATTTTGCTACTGTTTTTGTGTGTCTGGACTTCTATTTAGTGATTGGATCATTGTGCTGGCAAAAAGCTCCAAAATGGCAAAAACAAAGACACTGGGTTATGTTTATAGGCTCATTGTAGACATGGCATGCTAGTAAAGGAAACAAATTGAGAGACCCATTATATCTTATATGATAAATATACAAAAGCCCCAAAAAAAACTTATCAAAAAATAAATACGAAAGCCCCAAAAACTTGCTGTTCGTTCACCTATCTCTTGCCTGACAAGTTGGGTCTTCTGTTGTATTTTCAGTCAAGAGATAGATTGCTTGGGGCTCTCCGAGCTATGAATGCTGGGGATGCTGCTGATCAGGTTATCCGGCAAGTTGATAAAATAATGAAAAACACTGAGCGTGCTTCACGAGATGCTCGACTGGGCAAGGTAGTTACAGAATTACCATGTTTTACATTTTAGCAATTTCTTTTTTTTTTTGAAATCCACTCATTGGTTTTTAAATTTCTGCTTAGGATGATCAATTATCAAGCCAGTTGCCCATATCAGGTGATCTGTCGACGAAAAGGTCGTTTCCTCTGGATAATGAAGAGCCAGCTAATGGTCATGAGGTGGCTTCCAAGCGGTTCCGGTATGGTCCTGACATCCAGTCGGCTTTGCCAGTTCAAGTAATTGATTCTGTGCATGATTCGGTTACTGTTAATGGACTATCTCCCGTATTGCATCGCCAACTGAGCCCTGTGGAACAGATGATTGCCATGATTGGTGCTTTGCTTGCGGAAGGCGAAAGAGGTGCTGAATCACTTGAAATCCTTATTTCAAAAGTACATCCTGATCTGCTGGCTGATATTGTCATAACAAATATGAAGCACTTGCCTAAGACACCTCCACCTTTAACAAGGCTTGGGAACTTGCCAGTAACTCAACAATTGGGCTCTCTAAATACTGCTCCTACAAATTCTGAAGATCCTCCAGATGTCAGTGCACGAGCACCTCTTTCTTCAGCTACTGCAACTAGTTCTTCATTTTCTGATACACCTCTGGCCAATAATCTCTCTGCTGATTCAAAACGTGATCTGCGAAGGGTAAACTTCACGGGCTTTTAGTTGCTATTAATGTTGTGTGTCTCTTGCAGCTATTGAATGTGTTTTAGTTCTTCACATGTTATAATTTTTAGAAACCTTTAAATGAATTCCTAGTGGCTTTTCCAGGATCCTCGTCGGCTGGATCCAAGACGTGTAGTTGTCCCTGTTGGGTCCCTTCCAATCCAATTGCAGAGGACATTGGAGCTGTGCAATCTGAGTTTGACATTAGTATTTCTTTGAGTAAACCCATTTCACTTTCTGTTACTACCAGTCTTGAAAGCCCTTCTACACATCTCATGTCCATGATCAAAAGTGAAGATAAGATTTTGGAAAGTCCATTGGTTTCTGGTGCTAGTCAACTAACTCCTCCTCTTGATAAAACCGAGGAAATTGACCTAATCCCAGAGGTTAATCCCTCTTCAGATCCAACACCTTCTCCAGTTAACAAAGTTGATGAGGACTCAATTGAAATGAAGTTGTCGGATGTTGTAGTGACAAATGGGGTTGATACATTGTCTTTTCTAGAATCCGATCAGCATTCTCCTACTGTTTCAAACGCATCTGCATCTGAAGACACCTGTCAGGATTTACCTCTGCTCCCATCATATGTGGAACTGACCGAAGAACAGGAAAGACGTGTGAGAAAATTGGCAGTTGAACAAATAATTGAATCATATGAGCAGCCATGTGGGACTGAGTGCAGCCAGACGCGTATGGCGTTACTTGCTCGATTGGTTGCTCAGGTAGGTTATATTCTGATTGTTCTTATGTAAAGAGGTAACTTTTGTGTCCCAAATTTGTAAAATCAAGTAGACAGTAAGATTACTCTCTTGAGTAGTTGATGCCAAAGCTTTGCTCATCATCAGTAGCCAAGTGCACCCAAAAAAATATTTTCTCATGTCATAAGTTGGGCGATTCTTTTTTTTTTTTTTTTTTATAAGTAAACAAGTATTATTAATCAAAGAATGGACATAAATGCCAATTACAAGAATCTTAGGCCCTATCTAAGTAGGCGCATTAGCAACAAGGAAATCATGAAGGTCCATGCCATTAAAGTCCACAATAATGGCCCAAGTACAAAGAGTTCTAAAAAAGAAAACTTTAAGCTCCTCCAGTGTTCTCTCATTGTCTTCAAACGTCCGTTCGTTGCATTCCTGCCACAAGCACCACATAATATAGGTAGGGATCATCTTCCACACCGCTTTGATCTGTTGCCTGGCTGGAATAGAAGTCCAGCACTCCAAAGATTTCACCACAGTCTCTGGCATAAGTCGAGCGATTTCTGTTAGCACAAAAACAAGCAGTGGCATACATGCATTGTCTTTGGCATATTTTTATTCACTTCTCTCGGTCATCTGACTGCACATACATAGAACCTTCTCAAAATTAAGTTGTAAAAGGATCCATTAAGTTGTAAACAACCTTTTCATATGTTGAGTAAGAATTGGAATTATTGAATTGAAACTTAAGCTACAGCAACATTCAACTCCAGGATGCCAAATTTTAATCAAGGTGAAAATGCCAGTAGATGCAACTAGCTTAGTGAGCTTGTAAAATTTGTGGGTGTGGATTATAAGTACTATCAAGATAAAACTGGTTCTGGACATGGGTTTTTGAACCTGTCTTTTTCCTCTATAATGCTCTACTTCCACCTGATGTTTCATATGATGTCTACATCTAATTGTATTTACGTTACTTGCCGATAATTATTTTTTCTTCACAGATTGGCACTGATGATGACGTTGTTATGATGCTGAAAGAACATGTTGTCATTGAGTACCAACGCCAGAAGGTATCTTAAGTTTTAAACTTGTAGGTTATCTTTTTGTTCGTTTTTGTCTGGATGACTGTCCCGAAGGTTGTCCATCAGTAATTGTTGTTTAGCATGATTGTAGCTGTTTGTGGGACAGAAATATGTTATCCATGCAATGAATTTTGTTTAACCATCTAAGTTTATTAGCATACTTCAATGAAGATGTATTTGGGAAAAAAGAGAAGGGAAGAATGATAAAGACCAATGAACTTGAGAACAGAAAATGAAGGCTCAAATCTTGGATTGAAGGATTACCAGGAGAAGAGTGATGCCTTACTATACCAACTCCTTGAAGCTGCTATTGTCATGCTTAGTCAATGCATTGCATCAAACATTACGGCACTGCTCTTCAAGCTGAACGTCCCTTATGCTTTTGTCTTAACCCCTTTGAGTTCCACAACCAGGCATTCATTTTGATTGATGGATTATACCTTAAAGTCAGTTTTGCATATAGTTTCTGTTACTCATCCCAGGACTGATCTACTGATAAAAAAGAAGTCATCCCAGGGACCGATCTGAGTTTTACAACTGCTTTCTGGAGACCCTTCATGTTTTAAGCTGGGCATGTTTTGGCATTTGTTTCAGTGGTGGATTGTACCTGAAAAATATCTTAAAAGATCATGCAGATGCTTTTTAATTATTATTCTGGAACTTCTAACAAGTCAGAATACTAATTGCGATGCTTTAGCTTTTGTCAAGTTCTGCATTTAACAGCCTTAGACAGTTTCCCTTCTTTTTTTAGAATATTTTTGGAATATAGGATTGTAATGGCTGAGGGGACTTTTTTAATTGTCTTGTGTGCCATGCGTTCCCTTTGTTTAGAGGACTTAAAATTTTGTAAGTTTTTGTTTGATCTTCACCAGGTGATTTTGTGGACTGTATTTTTAGAAGGAATCGTGTGAATCGATTTCATGAAAGTGGGGAAATAGATAACCATGCAACACTAGGAAGGTGCCTTACAAGTCCTTAAATCAATTTCATGAAAGTGTGGAAATAGATAAATATTTGTTTGCTCGACTAAAATCTATGCAGACTGTATCTTTTCAAGTTTGATTGTCTATTCAAGGCTCCTTTAGTGTCAATTTAATGGTTGAGTGGAAATCCGGAAGAGATTTTTAATGCATTGAGCGTTATATTTGTCTGAGTGGTTAATTTCTTAATTAGATTTAATAGTAGAAAATGGTTTCCAGGGGCATGAGCTTGTTTTGCACGTGTTGTACCATCTGCATACCCTCATGATCTTGGATTCTGCGGAAACCTCTTCAGTCGCTGCTGTTGTGTATGAAAAGCTGCTCTTGGCTGTGGTAGGCACCTTTTGAGTTAGTTCAACCTTATTTCATCACTTTTTTCTCAATATCCTCCTGTTCTTTCAACGTGTGTGTGAAAATGAGATGTATTTACTCTCTTGCAATGTAGGCCAAATCTTTGCTGGACTCTTTTCCAGCTTCAGACAAGTCCTTTAGTAGACTTTTTGGTGAAGTCCCACTTTTGCCTGGCTCTGCCTTGAAACTACTAGATGATCTCTGCTATGCTGATGTCACTGATCATCTCGGGAAAGATGTACGTGATAGTGAGCGTGTTACTCAGGGCCTTGGTGCTGTCTGGATTTTGATTTTGGGGCGACCGGTTAATCGGCATTCCTGCCTGGATATAGTTTTGAAGGTGACTTGGCATATGAATCTAATTGCATTTCTGTGGCCGTTATCTTTTACTTTAGTTTATTGTGTATGATGTTTGTCTGCAGTTCGGAGTGCTCATATCTGACATATAGGACATTATTTGGATGCTGAGACTTTTGAGGAAAAGACTATTTTTTTTTTCAATTTTAATATAGAGAAGAAATTATTGAGTTTCAAAAGCAGTTTTTGGGATGATGTAACACTATCCAGTGGATCTAACTGTTTTTGTAGAGGTTCTATGATATTGTGAAGTAATTAGTGTTCTTAAATGCTGTATTTTTGCCTTAGAGATGATGACTTATCATGCCTTGTACATCATATTGAACTAATTTTTAATTCATATAAAGAGATCTTCATTGAGGCAAACGATCTAAGATTCTATGTACAGCTTAAACTCTTGGATATTGTGAATTTACTTTCGAGCATCAGTAAAGCATTAATCTAAATCTATTGTTCGGAGAACTGTTCTTTGCCTGCTGGTGAGGTCTTCAGAGGGTTTATATGAAAGGCATGGATTGGTTTCTGCTTCCATCGAGGTTGGGGGTCAATGTAATGATTATTGAAGTCCAGTTGCTGGTGTGTGTGTGTGTCTTTAGGATGTGCATATGTATATATTCATGTGTGTTTATATGTATATTTGATGTTTCATTTTCTTCTTGTGTACTTGGGCTTTGCCTTCTCTTATGAATAAAACTTCTCGATTACCTATAAAAAAGTATTTATATGTATATTGATTGATAATTTATTGTATTTCTACTGATATTATCTTTTAATGGCAGTGTGCTGTTCATTCTCAAGATGAGATCCGAGCCAGAGCAATCCGGCTGGTATTTTAACTTGCACCTTATAACCTCCTTGATTCTGTTGAAATGAAAACGTATATCTTCATTGGGGGGATGTACAAAGTCCAATCTGGCGTGTTCTATATGCTAAAACAAAAATGATATAGACACTACCAAGTCTACCATTCCGCATCCTTTGCACAACTAGCTATGTAATATTAATTTTCTTTTAAATTTTACCCAAATGCTGTTTTTACTGATTAAAAAAAATTCTTTAAATTCCTTTTAGTTTATTTGACTTTGATGTGTTTGAATTAAAAAAAAATATATAATTTATGAAGGAGTTGTGTAAAAGTTGTGAAGTACCGATAAAAAAAAAAAAAGTTGTGAAGTAGTTGTATTTGTATAATTTTTCATGCTAAAAAATGCATCTGTTTTTATAATTAAATCTGGACAGGTGGCGAACAAGCTTTATCAGCTAAGCTACATATCAGAAAGTATTGAGCAATTTGCAAAAAATATGTTGTTGGCTGCTGTAGATCAGCATATTTCAGATATAGAGCTTTCAGAGTCTGGAACTGAGCAAAGAGTCAAAGGAGAGGTATCGGTCATTGTTATTTAAATTACTTTTCCTTCATATTTCCTTTTCTACTTTTTTTTATACCTCATATGCAGTATGTTGAAACTCTGAAGGGTTTATTGATGTGAACATTTTCATTATCAATCCTGTAAAGCACTTGGGCTCTGATGAGTGGAGTGTGAGTTAATATAATTTTAACAAGAGCTGGTTTGATCACTGCAAAGCAATTTGACCTTCATCCCAAATCATTTTGTTTACTTACTGATTTTTTTTTTATCGTGTGGATTTCTTTTCAGGTTGAAAGCCAAGAAACATCTACAAGTGGTTCTCAGGTTTCAGAGCCTGGGCCTTCTGACAATAACTTCTCAAGGGGCATGCAATCATTACTGCCCAACACTTCAACTATGTCATTGTCTGAAGCTCAAAGACTCATTTCTTTGTTTTTTGCTTTATGTACAAAGGTTTGCCTCTGTTTGCTTTACCACTGGTGATGGCAGATAATAGCTTTGTACCCTTGATCTCTTGGTAATGCTTTTAAGGATTTTCCTTCCATGCAGAAACCAAGTCTTCTGCAACTTGTATTTAATAATTACTGCCAAGCCCCGAAAGCTGTCAAGCAGGTATTTTTTTTGTTGGTTGCAGTGTGTTTCATCATCTAGTAGTTGACAGATTAGGTTAAGCAAGCTCTTTGTAATTATAGTAGGCCATTCTGTATTAGCCACCTGTCTAATGCATGAAAGCTGACATGGCTCCATTATGTGTTGCAATCTCACATCTTATGCATGGAAAGTTCTGCAGTAAAAGCCTCCACCATCTCAGAAATTTTGAGAGGAAATCAAGAGACGGAAATAGGGAAAAAAGAGAGATTCCGCTTGAATTACGTGAGGTGCACTTGTGGAAAACTCCTTGTTGAGGGCCTTTGCACCCTGGGATTAGTTGGGACTTTGTTTTTGGACATCCGGTGCCAATCAAAAAATAATCAAAAGAAAAACTATCTTGAAGATATTTAGGGTGCAATTTAAGTTGGTTCAAATTATGACCTAGTAAAAGTAGCCAATTGTAAAGAGCTGCCGACTAGTCATTTTGGGCTACACTTCCAATCATGTTGGTCTGATTGGCTCTTCAAGTAACCAACTCCAAAGAGATTGTTGTGGGCAACCATCCCAGTATGAAGAGATTTGAGCATACTGACTTTCAACTCAAACACTATCCTCTCACCATCCTCAAAGGTTATAGCATTACGCTCTTGCCAAATCCACCATATTAGGCGCAAAGGAACCATTTGCCAGACTTCGATGTTATTGTGGCTTCCCAAAGAGAATATGGAGTCCATCCTTTTGTTTTTGTAAATATTGGGTGCTATTGGCACTGCCCTTGTGTAGTTTAATATCGAAGCCTCAAAATGCCTTTGTCAAAGGTAGGCAAATCCTCATCTCGGTGCTTATTGCCAATGAATGTTTGAATAGTAGACTCAATAGAGAAACCCTAGCGTGATTTCCTTTGGAGTGGGTTAGGGGATGAGTTTAAGTTTCACCTGGTCAAATGGAATAAGGTTTGCTCTCCAATTTCTACTGGTGGGTTGGGAATTAGAAACTTGAGTGCATTCAACCGGGCGCTTGCGATATAACATGGAAAAACAAGATAAGTATGGGTGTATGCGCCCGGGGGGGGGGGGGGGTTGGAGTACTAGGGAGGTACAAGGGGTGTGTGGAGTGGGAGCTTGGAAGCACATACGAGGAGGGTGGGGGGTATTTGCTCGACACACTAGAATTGTGATGGGTGATGGATCTAGAATAAAATTATGGCATGATCTATGGTGTGGAGATCGAGCTCTTAAGGACACATTTCCTACAGTTTTCAGGATTGCATGTGAACATGAAGCATCAGTTACTGATCTCATGGAGATGTCCAGTGGCTCAACCCAATGGAATGTGAATTTTATGAGGGCGGCTCATGATTGGGAAGTTGACAATTTTGCTGATTTTTGCAGAACCTTGTATGCCACGAGATTGAGAAATCAGGGCACCGATAAGTTGTGGTGGACACCTGCTAGAAAATGTGCTTTTTCTGCTTGCTCCTTTTATAAGACCCTCGCCAATCCACAACATAATAGCTTTCTATGGAGAAATATTTGCACCCTTTAAGGCGAAATTTTTCACTTGGACAGGTTCACTGGGCAAGATCTTGACTTCGGATAATCTACGGAAATGTCAGGTGATTGTTGTGGACTGGTGTTGTATGTGCAGAAAGAATGGTGAGACTGTGGATCATCTTCTACTGCATTATGAGCCGTTAGATCACTATGGGATGATGTTTTTAGAAGATTGGAGTTAGCCTAGGTTATGCCTGATACATTGGTTGGGCTCCTGGCCAGTTGGAAGAATTTGGATGGGATTCCACAAATTTAGCAGCATGGATGATGATTCCTATATGTATTCTTTGGTGCCAATGGAAGGAACGGAATGATCGGACTTTTGAAGATAAGGAGCGACCATTGGAGGAGATTAGAGTCTTTGTTAAAACTTTGTTCATATGGGCGAGTGTTGTAGATTGTGATGGCTTAAATTTTCATGATTTTCTTGTTTCTATCTCTTCCTCCTAGCTAGTTGTAATCTCTTGTATATCTCCTATGTACTTGGGATATGCCTATTCATATTAATACAAATATCTTTTACTTATAAAAAAAAGTAGACTCAAGGCGGGAGAGCCGGAGCTTTTGTGCGCTTGTGGAGAACCGTCATCGAATTGAAACATGAAGAACCATGGGGAGGATGGTGTTCTAAAGAGTTGAGTGGGCTTTTATGGAGTGGGGTGTGGAAGCATATAAGAAGAGGTTGGGATACACATGCAAGAAATATTCGCTTTACTATGGGTAATGGATCCAAGGTCAAGTTTTGGCATGATGTATTGTGTGGCGAGGCGATAGGGCACTTGGGGAAAACTTATTCACAAGTTTATGGTCTAGCAAGAATGAAAAAAGCCTCGATTGCAGATATACTAATCATCTACAATGGTATTCCCCAATGGAATGTTTTTTTGGCGATCTTTGACATTGTGTATTCCACCGTTTGTCGGGGGAGTGGAAGAAAATATTTTTTGGTGCCCTTCTAAGAAAGGGTTATTCACAGTCCGCTCTTTATACCAAGTCATAACCATGCGTAACACAAATCCATTCCCATGGAAGAGCATTTGGAAGACAAAGGCACATCAAAAGGCAGCATTTTTTGTATGGACGGCTTCTTTGGGGAAGATCCTCATTCTAGACAACTTGAGGAAACGTTGGATCATAGTCTTGTTGTATGTGCAAGAAAAGCGGAGAGTCCATTGACCATCTACTATTTCATTGTGAGATTGCACGACTCTGGAATGAAGTCTTTGCTTGGTTGGGTTAGCTTGGGTGATGCCGAGGAGGGTAAGTGACCTCCTCGCTTCTTGGAAAGACATTCGGGGCAACTCTCAAATTGTATCAATATAGAAGATGGTCCCAATATGCCTATGGTGGTGCATTTGGAGGGAGAGGAATGAAAGAAGTTTTGAAGATCAAGAGCGGTCAATGGATGAGCTTAGAAACTTATTTTGAATACTTTATTCCATTGGTCGATTGTAATTGATTTTCATGGCTTGACTTTTCATGAATTCCTTGTATCACTAAACTAGAACGCTTAGGCCTTGCTCTTGTATATATCCCATATACTTGGGCTCTTGCATACTCTTTTAATCAATAAAAATTTACTGATAAAAAAAAAAAAAAAAAAAACTGACTAGTATCCTTGAACCCCCAGGGGTTGTCTCAAGTGGTAAGGGCCTTGGTCTTGGTGGATGCTCCCTCCTTGTCTAAGATTTGAATCTTCTTGTGTGCAAACAATTTTTGTGGGCCATTGGATAGGGGGGATTTCCTCTTGAATTTTGCTAGGAGCACTTACGGGAAACTCCTTGCCGAAGGCCTGTGCACCCTGGGACTGGTTGGGACTTTCTTCTAGACACCTGGTGCCAATAAAAAAAAGAATAGCATCCCGCAAATTGGTTCTTTCTGTCAATTGTAATTTTGTTTCTTTTGGGGACAGATTGGGGAATAATATTGTTATGGAGATGTTTATACTGATCCCTTAATGTAGTGAACATCTTGAGTAGTCCTTCCCAATTGGCTGCATGCTCCCTATTGTAACGAAAATCTTTTGTTATTACCATTAAACTGAGCAATGTTTGAAAAGTTTGATGATATAAATGTGATATGTTGACTGTCTAATTTTTTCTCTGTAACCTATTTGAATGATCAGGCTTTTCATCGTCATATCCCGATTCTTATAAGGTCCCTAGGGTCATCTTGTTCTGAATTGCTCCATATCATATCTGATCCACCACAAGGAAGTGAAAATCTTTTGACACTGGTAGGTTCCTCTAGTTTTTGTAACATTTCTCTGTTTGAACCTTGAAACTTTTGCTTTTACTCTGAGATTTATTTTACACGAATGATCCTGATAGTGGTTTTGTTTTCTTGCTAGGTGTTGGAAATATTGACTCAAGAGACAACGCCTTCTTCTGATCTGATAGCGACTGTTAAACATTTATATGAAACTAAGCTAAAGGTTATTCTTGTAACTAAAAATTTCTTCTATTTCTTAGTAAAATACAGCCTTTGCCATCTTGGTCCTTATGTGGACTATTTTCCTTTTCAGGATGTCACAATTCTTATTCCAATGCTGTCTTCACTTTCCAAAAATGAGGTTTGTTTCAAATTTTCTTCCTTGTACTATTTCTACTATCTGTGATTGTATATGTTGATTTTCACATTCAATAAATTAGTAATCTGGATGAATGGAAAAACAAAACATCTTCAAGGTAATGTTCATTCATGAGAATATGCCATGGTAAGGTAATTTTTTATGTTTGCATCCACTCCTTAAAAGTAGTACTCAACTAATTGGGGAAAAAAATAGCTGCTTAGTGAATGCTAATGTGTTGGCAACTGGAGATAGATGCTGGTTTGGGTGTGGATTTTGATCATTGTATGCATTGCATGCAGGTTTTACCTATTTTTCCTCGGCTTGTTGACCTTCCGCTAGAAAAGTTCCAGATGGCACTTGCTCACATACTGCAGGTAAATGTGAAGGATTTATATATGATTTTCACAAACGATACCATATCATTTTTTTTCTTTTATCTTTTATTTTTCAAATAAAGATAAGATCTTAAGCATACTACATAATTGTATTATTACTTGTAAAAAATACAAAATTGTATTATTCATAGAAATAGGGTCCATTACATATCTGAAATCTTTTATCCTTCCAGGTCCTATGTTATTTTTTTTCATTCTGATAGAGAGGAAGGGAGGGAAAACAAGACGTCTGTTATATTTCTGTTAGAAGGAAAACAATTGATTCCACATTCCTATGTTATTTTATAATTTTTAGATAGAGAGGGAGACTTCTGTTGTTTCTAGTTGTGGCGAGGCTAATTTAGAGGCTCCTTAACTTTGGCCTGTCTTGTAGAACAACTGTTGTCTGTCTAGATGTTAACCTCTAGGGGTTGGCTCAAGTGGTAAAAGGCCTTGGTCTTGGTGGTATGCCCCTCCAGTTCTGAGTTGATTTTATAAGATTGTGCTTCGTTTCTTTCATCTCATGATTCTCATCACTACTGATAAAATAAAATAAAAAGAAACGAAAAGCTTGCATTCAATCTATTTGGCAGTATACTAAATTTGCTTTGAGCAAAAACATAGATTTACAGTAATAACAAAAAATTATTTTCACCTTCCCACCCTAAGTTAACAAAACTTATTGAGTTCATTTTTGTCTGTGGCAGGGTTCAGCTCATATGGGTCCAGCTTTGACACCTGCGGAAGTATTGGTTGCTATCCATCACATAGCTCCAGAGAAAGATGGCCTTCCACTTAAAAAGGCATGTGATATATATTTTGAGTAACTGCTTTTATTCATCAAGAGACAATCAGTTCTTTTTTTATATGGAAGACATTAAGCTACCACCTGCATGCTTTTTCCCTCCGTCCCATCTTTTAATAGGAGTTATATACCTAAATTTCACCAAATAGAATAGTTGTAATCTTTGGTGTTATTGAAGTGTTTGTGCTCGTACATAAATGTGAAACCAATATGGGCTTGGGATGAAGTTAGAAATAATGGGAAGAATATAGCACCTAGCATGATCTCGTGGTTTATGTGGGTTGCTCATCTTCCACTTCACTACCTTATTAACGATAGCTCAACCCAAATTCAGGATAATTAGGGGTTTGTCTAGGTCATAAGACAGGTTGAAAAATACTTAATTAGGAATGTCACATAATTTTCTGAAGATGAGAGTTAAATTTACAAACTTAAACACACTATACTGTAATGTACTCTTCCTTGATTCCTATCACTTTACTATTTTTCCATTTAGTTTTTTAACGGTAAACCACCCCCCCCCCTCCCCCACCCCAAAAAAAAAAAAAAAAAAAAAGAAAAAAAACCCTGCAGAACGATGTTTGACAATCATATATTATCTTGACAGTCAGCTTTGCTTTTGAGTGCCCAACATCATTGAGATTAGTAAGAAAGCCCAAAGACCAGCGTAGTTTTTGACTGAAAAGTGAAAACTTGGGCCAGGCTCATCTGTTGGTTGGGAAATCTGTGGGTCAGCTGCTTTCTTGCACTGCTCAAAATTTAGCCCAAATCCTGGATCTCTGGTTTAATATTCTGGAGTGTATCTCTGCAAAATGCTTTCAAATTAGCTTGTAGGATTTCTGATTGATGTTAAGCATTATATGTTGGTTGCATGTCTGGTGGTCATGTCACGTGTAGATGGTTATTACAGGTATTGAAGTGGTTGTCGCATGTATGTTGTGTGAAATGCATCAATTTTTACATTTTTGTGGTTCCATTTCATGTTATCAGATAACAGATGCTTGCTCAGCCTGTTTTGAGCAACGCACAGTTTTCACGCAACAGGTCTTGGCCAAGGCATTGAGCCAGATGGTATGTGAGTGCCATGTTATCTGGATGATGTACATTATCTTCAGTTCTTTGTTAGTTGTAATTGTTGTATTTTTCAGGTCGATCAAACTCCTCTACCTCTACTCTTCATGAGAACAGTGATTCAGGCAATTGATGCTTTTCCTACACTGGTAAGATTTATTTACATATATGCTACATTCATTCCATTTTCACTATAGTAATGTCCATGTTGAGTTTGTGTCATAGAATGCATTCAGAATGGCTGCTTCTTTTAGACTTTTAATTTTGATAACCCCGAGGGGCTGGCTCAAGCGGTAAGAGCCTTGGTCTTGGTGGTATGCTCCCTCTTGGTCTAAGGTTCCAACTGTTGGGTGTAAACAATTTCTAGGGGCCATATCCCATCGGTGAAAAGCAGATGATTTATCTGATTTGTGTGATGGGGGACGTGTTACACAGGTCCGGTTAAAAGATATGTTGCGTTTGCATGGTTTCCGGGATTCCGCATCATAAAAAAATAATAATAATTTTGACATCTACCAGGTTGGTAATGCGATAATATGGCTGTGAAATTTCTGCCTTGTTGCAATGATGATGCTTAGTTTTTGAAATTTTGATGAGGAAATATTTTCTGCCTCTTCATGTTACCGCATTATTCTTTATTGATCTTTGTGCATGTTATAAATCTTCTGGGTGCATTTTTTTGGGAAGTGATTGGTGCACATAGACGTTCTTACTGAAAGTGCAGGGAATTGCAACTTTTTAACTGTTCATGAACAGAACAATAAAATTGCAGGTGGCATCACTGTTTTATAGGATTTTCTCTCCTCGTTTTACCTGGAATTTGTGGTATTTGTCACTTTCAATGACATGACTCGTTCAATTTGAATGCGTTATTTGTCTGTGTGGTAGATACAAATTATGAATGAAGAATAATTTCCAACTGTCATGTTTGCTCTGTTCAGGTTGATTTTGTTATGGAGATTCTTTCCAAACTTGTGACTAGACAGGTAAACTTGCCTAACATGGAGTTGGGTTTTCCCGAAGTATACATTAAAAGATTCCCTGTGCTCTATGTTTTACAAGCTCATCCTTATGATTAGCATAATTATGGTACAAAATGGTGTGTACGATTTGGGTGCAGGTGTGGAGAATGCCTAAGCTTTGGGTTGGCTTTTTGAAATGTGTGTCGCAAACGCAGCCACATTCGTTTGACGTGCTGCTACAGGTATCATATAATCTAAATTCGAGTAGTGCTCCTTGCCTTGAATTTTTGTTCTCTCCATTTAACTTTTTCCCAATTGTTCTTTGCAGTTACCGCCACCACAACTTGAAAGCACTCTGAACAAACACTCTAACCTTAGGGGTGCCCTTGCTGATTATGCAACCCAGCCGAGTATTAGAACTTCAGTACCTAGGTACATTTGTCTTCGATTTGATTAACTTTCCACCTTGTATCAAATGAATCTGGCTTATGCAAGCCAGGCAAATATTTTAAAACACCTAAATACAAGTTAGGAACTAGAATAGGATAAGCAAATCATGAAAATTGTCTCCATTTAATACAAGAGCCTTTGCCCAAATACACAAAGTACTATAGAAAAACTCTCTCAGGTTTGGGCCTTAGATGAGACACAAAATTCTCATTTGATCTCTTTTCATCTCATCTCATCTTATTCCCAAACATAATTGACATACAAAATTTTCAAACTAATCATTATAACTTTTTCAAACTTTCAAATAAAAAATAAAAAACAATTCCAAATTTTTCAAATCCCCAAACAAAAATAATATTATAAAACTATATAATTATAATATTTTAAATTTATAATATTGTTTATTCAACTTTTTCTCTCTACCTTCCCAAAACTCAAAAAATACTCAACTCAAACTATCTCACTACTATTCACAAACTATTCTACTACTATCCATAAAATTTTCATATCATCTCACTCTCCGAACAAGCCCTAAGTTCTCCCATCGAAAATCCAAAAATTCTTAGCCACCTCGCAATGAAGAAATAAGTGGTCAAAATATCCATGGTCAAAATCTTTCCAAGGGATGCAACCAGCAGAAAAATGCAACCTTACTATGCACCTTAGATCTCCAAATGCACTTCCAAGGAAATTTATTAACACAATGATAAGTCAATGCTTATAGAAGGAGCTAACCGAGAATCTGGAATTTCCTGCTTTGACCCACAGCAAACCATCCTCTCTTCCTTGAACAATGTTCATATCGTATAGCCTTCCAAAAAAATCAGAAACAACATTCACTTCCCAATCATGCACATCTCTTATAAAATTTACATTCCATTGAAGAGTGTACCAAAAAAAATAAAAGAATCGGCCACAGCAGCTTCTTGAGCCCTTGCAATCCTAAAGAGGGAAAGAAAAGTATTCTTAAGAGCTGTATCCCCACACCAAGTAACATGCCATAAATGAATGTGGAAATTTAATATTTAACTGGTGTTTATGGAAATTTTGGAGTCCTTCCCACGCCTCAGCAAAACTTTTAATTTTTTTCACAAGGCTGTTCAATAACAGATTGTGGAAATTTAATATATTTTATTTGAGGTGTCATAAGGTATCTTTACCTTCACTGTGGGTATGCGTCTTTCTGGATCTACGAATTTTAACTCATCTAATCTGTTTGTAGATTTGCTTTTGTGGGATTTTTTGTGGCTGAAGCATTTCTCTTTAAAGTTTGGCATGCAGCCCCCCACCCCAACTCCAGTAAGCGAGCGAGAGTATTTGGTTAAGCGAACTCAAATTAAGTGCAAAAGCTTAAAATCTAGAATTCCTAACTTAGGTTGAGATTTGGCCCTATAAGCCTTATAAGCTTGTGAAGGCATTTCTATAAGCCTTATAAGCTTGTGAAGGCCAGAATGAAATGGTACAAATTGTTTGAACTCTTGTATTAGAACATTTGTTTTTCTGGATTCAAATTATTCAATAATATTACTCTTTCTGTTTGTGCATGGTGTTTCTAGTAGTTTATTACATCTGAAAACGTTCTCCTGATGGAGATATATTGAAATATCTGAAGGCAAATATTAGAAATAGGCTTATCTGTCAGAAATGGTTGACATTGTTGTAGTTTGGTTAACCTACTACTTATAAAAAAAAAAAAAAAAAGGGTGGTTAACCTACCGGGTTTTGCATTTTGGCAGATCGACACTAGCGGTTCTTGGTCTCGCAAATGATACACACATGCAACAACCTCGTGTGTCATCATTGCATTCTACTGAAACGAGTTCTTCAGTTCAGGGAGCAACTTCAACATGACAAGAGAATCTGAAGTTAAGCAAACTGACGAGCAATGTATGGATGGTCAGGGCCTTAGTCCCAATCCCAAGGTTCCGGATATTGGTCCCAAATTTGTTAGGGCAAACTCAAAAGTGTCAAGACATTGGTCCCAATCTGAAGTTCAAAGAGTGGCCGATCACTTGGATATGACTGCTGACCTGTGGAACCAAGATGAATCTTAACCGTCGGGGTGGGATTCTGATTCTATTACCAAAAGAATCCTCCCTCCTGCAGCTACCCTGCTGAATGTAACATGCTTTGTGTTTTAGGAATTATATTTCCATTTTTCTTTTGTAGCTTCATTCTTTCAAATTTTGTTTTTGTTTTTTTAGCATTCTGCCTGATTTGGGTGGTTTGAGTAGATGTTCGATGTTGAGTAGCCGCCGAGAGTACTGTTGGAGCCGATATCGGCCTCCATCCATGTGTAAAATAAGTTTTCATTTTCTCCGGTTATCACCTTCCATATCTTGTATGCTACATTTCAATTCTCGACTTTTATCTTCTGCCGAAGAATCTGGTGCAGGTTTAAACAGATGGGGGGGGGGGGGGGGGGGGGGGGGGTTTGTGCCTTGTGGGAATTATCCTGGGATGAGGTGGGGGGTTTGTGGGGAATTATCCTGGGCTGAGGTGAGTTTCAGGAAGGCTAATGTATTACGTAGGGACTATAATTAACTTCATAATGAAATGTACTGAAGTTAAAATAAAAAATTAGCCTGCATAAGAGCAGCTTCCTATTTCTCAAGATTCAGACTTTAGAATTTGCGTACTTTAAGAATCAAATATTTATTATTATATAAATATCCATATGAAATATAAAAATTCTAGCTACATTTTTATGGCTAAAAAAAATAAGTTACACATTTCAGGATGGAGATGGAGACGTCAATAAATCGGATGGGTTTTTTTTTTGAAGGAAAGTTGCCACAGGAATAACGATGTAATTATTGGTATTTTTATTCTTAAAATATAATTATTCAAGACTTAGGGTTTGGTTTGTTTGGATAGTAAAATAATTTTAGATGAGTTAAATAAAATATTATTAGAATATTTTTTTTAATATTATCTTTGTTTTGAAATTTGACAAAGTTAAATTATTTATTATAGTTTGTGTTTAGATAGTGAGATGAGATAAAATGAAATGAGTTGAATAAAATATTATTTTTTAATATTATTATTAGTTTAAAATTTGAAAAAGTTGAATTGTTTAGTATATTTTATGCAAAAATTAAAGAAAGTTATAATGATGAGATGATTTCTGTATTCAAAGAGCCTTTAATAACTCTAAATTAATTATATTTTTTAAAGATAGTGTCGTCTGAGCTGACTACTCCATCGACCTCGGACAACAAACATGGCTTCCAAATCACATTGGTTTACCATCACTGAAGGAAAGACGTTTTGCAAGAAGAATTCATATATCAGACAATCTTAGAAGTAATTGAGAACAAAGATGGCCATTGCTTTATTTTTTCATGCAATGCCAACATCATACACAGAGCAAGTTCCATAAGAACCCCCCAAGCACTGGAACTCTTAACACGAATGGAACTCCATTTCTGTGGAAGAATATCATGCCAGGAAAATTTATACCCACAAAAAAAAAAAAAAAAAAAAAAAAAAAACAGAAAACCCTCTATTTTCTTTGATGTTCCCGGCAGAGCACAAGAAATACCTGCACAATGATAATGGCAGCAAATTCGCAAAGATCAATCCAGGGACAAATGAACCACCAAAATGAAAATATGGTAACACTTGTCATGAAAGAAAGCAATAATTAAAGTAAATGAAAAGGCTCTTGTTTTTAGCTCTCTCTTCCACAACTTCTGGGACACATCAAATAGTACAAATGTAAAAAGTTCACGGTGCAAGTTGCAAAGCAATTGAAACTCTATCCAAAAACAGTGTGGTTTGTGATATTTGGAATTCATCTCTGTATTTGACGCACCCCTTCCCATAAGTTAGGAATGTCACGTACATTAAGGTGCTTGTCTTTTGTCCTGCATAAGTAGGTTTGCTTGTACTTTCTCCGTTGAATGAAACTTCTCATTCCTCCAAGAATTTGTAAAAATAAATTAAATTCTCACCTCTCAAGGCATCAAAATTGCAGTATTTAAGTCTAATTCAGTTAATTGGAAGCACAGCATTGAGGTTTTTCTGAAGTAGCCAGCCTCTAGGATAAACAAAATGATGAGCTTCCAAATGAAGATGCCAGTTTATTATCCTTGAACAACCAGCTGGTGTACCTTCCATTTGACTTTCATCTTGCACCACTTGCTGTATAAATGTGGTCTCCTGTGAAATACATGAAGTCAGAGTATGACATTGCACAATTATTTTTCAGTAGGTGGCAACTTGAAAATGATATTGCAAAGAAGAAAGACAACTCTATCATGTATACCTGGAAACCCTCCTTGACTGTCTCTAACTGTCGAATTGGAACTGAGGTGTGGCATCTCCATCTCTTTGGATCCCACAAGATTGTACTGTTGAAAGCAAATCCTGACATATCAACATGAAACCTCCCAAGTCTCTTACTTTTCACGTTTGTGTGCCATCCGATTACTTGACTTCCGTTGCATACTGGACCTTCCAAAATGGTCTTGTTTTTGCTTTGTTCAAGCATGGCAACAGGCCAAGTGCCAAACCGGCTGCATCTCAAGTAGACCAATATTATGATCTTCGAAGGTGGGTAGGGTATAATGCAATTCATTCTTAATGACAAAGTTTCAACAATTATAAATTATTTTGACACTGTAGATGAAATGAATACATGCTTAACAAACCCATACCTACAGTTTCTCAAAGAGAGAATTAACTCAATAAGTATGTTATCCTCATTTTCATTCAGAAAAAGTGCTTAAAAAACTACGACCTCAATCTTTATTCTTATCTCTTTTAATTATCAGTCTCCCTTTGGAGGGGATGGGGGGAATGCCATCTCATCTACTGGAACAAAAGAACAGGAGACAAAGGACAGAAAAAGGGAGCATTTCTGTAGAAAAAAACAGACAATTGAAACAAAATAAGAGGAGTGAAACTGAAAACATTGAACTCAACTGTTTAGACAATTAGAGGATTACAATATCAAGTAATCCACAATTCAAAACTTTTAAGGGCGAAGGATTTAATGTCATAATAGATAGGGATGATGTGAAAAACCAACTCCAAATTTGATATGAATTGATCAAATCTCAAGCTACACATACTACATAAAAAATTTTTTTGATCGGTAATACTACATAAAATTGAAGAGCGCAGGAGTCTAAACCACTTGATCGGGTGTTTGCAAGAGTCTAAACAAACATTGTGACCTTAGTGTGCGGAGGGAGACTTCATGACTGTTCGAGTAAACGGAAGAAAAATCAAAGATGAGATCCATAATTATATTTCCCTGAAAAGATTACTTTGCAAAATTATTTTTCTTCAGAGCAACCAGTTTACAAAACAAAATTCTACTATTATCACAAACCTCTTTTTTATAGGTACTATGATCACAAACATATCAAGCAAACTCAAAGATATGGTTTTAGAGGTCATATATAATAGGCAGCCACAAGCAAAAATAATACATACATACATACAGGCATTCATATATATTATGCACACACACAAATATATATTCCAATTTCTAAGCAGTTCTAAACTAGAAGATGAGATACTCCAACAAAATCAGTCATATTACGAGTACAGAATGTATTTATAGCATCAAGATGGAATTTTAAGTATCCAAATATAGATAACGAAATTCAAAGCTTAAAGGTTTTTTTTTTTGGGGGGGGGGGGGGGGGGGGGGGCGGGGGGTTACCAACCCAATTTCTCTCAAGCTATGGAACAACTGTAGGGAATATATGTTATCGTCGTCGGCAAAGTAAACGATGCCGTCGAGTCTATGGCGCTCAATGTGCTCCAACCCAGCGTTCCTCTGATGCACACCCCTGTCCTTCACGTTAGTGGAGTTGTTAGCGCACACCAAGTGCCTGTACATCACTCCGGTTTTCCTCAGTATTTCCGCCGTCTCCATCGAAGCGAGTTCGTCTCCACCACAATCCACAGGAGCGGCGGCGGCACTAGCCGCAGGACTTGGCCCAGCCGGCTCAAGAAGTAGGCCTGGAGCGCCCGGCCGTGCGTTGGCGTCACCACAATCAGCTGCTTCATCGGCACCAAATCGGACTTCATCCTCCCTCGAAGCTCACCTCGCCAACAGAAAGACTATTGGAGTCCGAGGCTTCGCGCTCGCCAACAAAGAGACTATTGGACTCCGAGGCTTCGCGCTCGCCAACAGAGAGACGATTGGCCTCGGAGGCTTCGCGGTCAACGACGTCGCTTCGGTGATCGTTGACTAGAGGGGGCGTGATCTCGAAGAACTCGAAGAAGTCGTGCCTGCTACTACCGTCGTCGTCGACGTGACCGAAGGGCGTCAATCCTAGCAAGAAACCCAAGAAGAAGAAGATCAAGCACCTGTAGAACGCCCGTCGCCAGCTGTGCTGACCTTTCCGCGGCGGATACCCGAGGAATCGCCACAATCGAGCCGCAAACTCATTCAGCGGCGACGAGTACCTGGAGCTGGGGAAGAGCTTCGGCGAGTACGGACTCTCGCCGTTATGGTACGGCTGATCGTCGTACGGCGATAAAGCCCGTCGGATCGACGCCATTATTCCACTTCACAAAGCATACATACCCACATATCTATTAAAACCCATTAAAAAATTCCCACTTGTAGCCTGAGAGAACGATTGATTTGTTGTGAGTTTCAGGTTTTAGGAAAAAAAAGAAATGAAGAAGCGGCAGAGAGAGATAATGAAGGTGTTGCAGTGAGAAGAAAGTGCAGAGCTGGGTGGGTTTGCGCTTGCAGAAAGACGAGAGCTTGGTAAATAAAAAGCTACTACAAACACGTCGAGTGCGAGGCGCGAGAGAGGGCGTCGTCTTCGAGTCACGGCATGAACAGTTGTTGAAAACGGCGGAACTCTACCTGCTTCCTTCTTTCTCCACTCATCGATCAAATAATCATCATTCCCTAATTACTTTGGACTACCAATTGACAATTGTTCCCCAGAAATGGGTTATGACTACTTTACTTTTAACTAAACTCTGGATCTACCGCTTTTCCTCGAACAAAAAAGGAGTCAACTTTAACATAATATATGAAAGAAAAACTCGAAAGTGGCACAATTGTTTAAGAGACAGCTCGTCGGGTTCCGTAAAAATATGCAAGAAAGCACTGAAAAGTAATAAAATTGTGTTTAGATATTAAATTGAATTGAATTTTTTATAAATGATAGTGTGTTAAAATAATAGAGTGAATTTTATAAATTTTATTTAAAATAAATTTAAATATGTTAAGATGTTAAGATGAATTTAGATATATTTATAAGAAGTTAAAAAAAATTATAAATCTTATATGTAAAGAAATATTAAATTAAAAAAAATTTAAGTATCACGTGTAAAGATACTTTAAATTAAGATAAATTTAATAATTTAAAAATTAAATATTTAGATGTTATATTTAATTTAAAATTAAATTAAATTAAATTAAATTCAGATAAATTTAACAATCAAAATGGAGCCTAAATAGGCCAAATGTTATAGGTTGATTAGTGCGGCCTAATAGCAATAAGCTTCGTGAGCTTCTAATCTTGTCGTGTCAACCGTGTCAGTTAGTCAAGTGAATGCATAGATAGGATCTTGTTTTTCAACCAAGATGGAAAGAACTTCTCAACGTATTAGTAAAGTTAAAAGGATATTTTTTAAAAATATAAAAAAAATTTAACTTTTAACTATTTCATTCACATAAATTTTTATATTAAAATAATTATTTTTATATTATATAATAATAAAATAATATAAAATAAATTTAACTTTAATTATTCACATCAAATCTCTATATTAGATTATCTATTTATTCATTATGTAGTAATGAATAATTAATCATTTTAAAAATATTTAATTTTTTTAATTATTAATTTATTTTATTTTATCATATTTTACTATTCTACCTATTATATATTAATTAATAATCATATTCTTATTAAATTAATATATCACTAACTCAAATTAAGATATCAATTGTGATAAAATATGTGCTAGAAAAAAGAGAGATAAAAATAATTAATAAAATATATATTTGATATATGTACAGTAACTTTTAAATTTAAAAAAATTTTTGATAGTTACTGTAGCTAAATTTCAAATATTTAGAATTTAACTAATCTATTATGAATATATTTTATTCTCTAATATTTAAATACTCAATAAATTTAATTTTTAATTAATCCATTAAAGATGCTCTTATATCAGTATGAGATATGGGAGAAAAGATCAACATTCACTATCTAAAGAGCCATGTTCATTTAGTTCGCACGTCTTCATGTCTTGTTTTACTGTTGGAGTTAGTAAATAGCTTGTTCTATGATCCATTGCTGCTAGCCTTTTTATACAGCGTGTATCATGTCAGTCCTCCATTTCTAATCAATAAAGTAAATCATTCATAACAGGGAAATAAACTGATACTTTTCACCATTTGGGTACATTTTAACCAATTAGATGCTGATCATTTATCAGATGCCATCCAATCCTTTCGATTTTCTAAAGAAGTGTTAAAAGTAATCTTTTATAAATTGACGTGATTTTATATGATCTATTAGATATATTTTATAATAAAAATAATTTTACAATTTGATAAATTACATTATATTACGTCTTCTGTGTTTGTTTTTGTGTAATTATTTTGTGTCTAAAATATTTCATACTTGATGATGATGAAACTTTCATAGAATTTCATAAGATGTTGTGCATAGGCAATCGCCAGTCCGGAGAGAGAAAAAACAGTGAACGATTATAAATAATCCACACGTTTACATATTCTTAAGAAATGATCCTTAATTAGTTTATTTTTACTTATTTTTTTTAATTATTAATATATCATTATACTATCGCGTGACATCAACTGATTAACAGATAAATAATCAATAATATTTCAATAATTTAATATGATATCAAGCGATGATGAATAAATATTACTTTTTTTTTTTATTCACAATAAAGATAATAATAAATAAAATTTAATATGGAGATTTTGATGCCTGAAAAGGTCGAATCTAACAAACAATATTAGCTCTTATGGTAGCTTTGAATATTTAGAGCAAAACGTTGTAGTTTTTGAATTCGAGCAAACTTCAAATTTCACCAAAGCCCAACCCATTTGGCCCATTTGTTTTTTCAACTGCTGCCATTTCATATGCTTTAACCCCACAAAAATAACATGGTTTACTATAATATTCTACGTGTCGGACTCACTTATTAAGAATAAGTTCAATCTATATATGAGTGGAAAGAGTTACGAGTTAAAAATTCACATCTTCATAAATATGAAATAAAAAAAAAAAGGTAATTGCACTTGGCCAAAAAATTAAACTTTATACCTCCAAAACTACTACGAATTCTGTAATATGTACATATAAAATTCCAATTTATACCTTAAACAAGTTTTAATTAATATATGATTAGTAAGATTATGCCACATGATTATCTATTTTTCCTTCAATTTAATGATCATATCTTAATTGAAGAATTCATGTTGCATACTATAACATTTAGGGCTTGTTTGAATAGTGAGATGAGATGATATAGTTTTAGATGAGTTGAATAAAATATTATTTTTTAATATTATTATTATTTTGAGATTTGAAAAAATTGAATTGTTTATTATATTTTGTATGAAAATTTGAAAAAATTATAATAATGAGATGAAATAAAATAAGTTAAAAATATTTCTATATCCAAACGGCACCTTATGGTATAATAATTTCCCTATTATCAAAGCAATTTTATGGGAGAATACAATCTTTTCTTCTTCTTCTTCTTTTGCACCTGCCATAAAAGTGATATTGGATACTGTTTCAATTAGGCCAGCCCATGTACCTGGAACAACTTGAAGAGAAAGTCCATGGCCAGAGCTCAGGCCGGCCCACTCAACTCTAATAAACTTATGTTGATTCTGCATCAAAGATGTTTTACACTAATTAATTTGGTAATAGTTCTCTAGGCTTTAATTTCTAAGAAAATTATAATGTAAGAACTTTAATTCTATATGGTATCCCACACAGTCCTAGGCTATAAATGAACCAGTTTGTTTGATACCCCGTTTGGTACTTACCTAGTTAAACTCGAATCGAACTTGAAAAAAAAAAAAAAAATCGCCAGTGAAAGCAGATATCCACTTGATTAATAAATGACACATATCCGACAAAACTCGACTCGACTCAGTTAAGACTCGTTTATGCCTGAGTCGACTTGTTAGCTTGACTCGATTAAAACTCATTCATATATTGATAAATATATACATACACCTATGTATATATACATACATATATATATGTATTAGCTAATAATATAAACATAACACTTTTATAATTAAATATATAATATGTAACCTAATTATTTATGCCTATATATTGAATATACTTCATAGTTATATTTTATAATTTATACATTAATAGTTGATAAGATTTAATAATTTTATAGACTAGTATGTGAGAATCATATATGAAATAGATATATGTTATTATATTATAGGCTCTATTTGGATTCAGAGTTGATCTCAACTTATCTCATCTAATCATTACAATTTTTTCACACGTAAAATATAATAAACAATTCAACATTTTCAAATTCTAAAATAATAATAATATCAAAAAAATAATATTCTAACAATATTTTATTCAACTTTCATCTCACCTCATTATCTAAATCTCACCTATGTGTATGTATTAATAATTTATGTAGGTATAAATATATTGTTATTACGGATAAATATCAACTAGTTAGATATTAATTATTTATAAGTTTTTAAAATCTTATAATTCAATAGAAGTTCTACTTGTTAGTTGTACAAGTTCAAAATGAGATTTTTATGTTATTTTTTTATTTATCTAATTTATTAATTATTATTCAAAAAAAAAAAAAAACAACTTGAGCTCAACTCAACTCTAGCTTGTTTTTAGGATGAGCTCGAGTTGGAAGTTTAACTTGCTGAGTAGATCTCAAACAAAGATTTTAACTCGAGCTCAAGTTTTTTGAGTTGGGCCGAACTCGACAAACCAAAAACCAACTTGGCTCAATTACAACCCTACACACTCCATACTTCTAATGAGTTTATAATGGGACACATATTCTTCTAGGGTTTCCATGATGGCCAGGAAATCTATTTAAAGTATTAAGAGAGTCAAGGGTTCTTACGTATACATAATTGTGACTCTGGTTATTGAAAAATACTCAGAAGAAAGTTGCTAACAAGGGTGATTATTCTCTAGTAATCAGATCAGCTCTTCGTCAAATTACCAGAAGAGATGTGCGTTTTCTAACTAGTATTATTGTATTAAATATCGTAGATTATAGAAATTGAAGATCGATCTTAATATTAATGTCCCATGTTAAAATATTTAACATATAATTAAATCTAATTCCCTTCCACACCCCCCCCCCCAACAAAAAAAAAAAAAAATTATTGTAAGGTAACGTTCAATCACTTCTTACCACATAATTATAATAGTTTATATAGATCGATGCCTACTTTTAATTAGATGCAAATTAAGTATTAGGACCTGTTACATCCTGCTCAAAAGTGGTGCATGCGCAGTAACAATCACACCAGCTAGGCCGGATTGCATATATGCTTCCATAAAGACACAACTAATCAGAGAAATTGCATTTAAAACTCTCTATCTGTGCGTATATTTTTGGATTGTATACAGATCATGATGATGTATTTATAAATTCATGATCTTTACAAGTACTGCTGCAGTTCATGTTTCATAAAGGAAAGTGTCGCCATGCATGCATGAGGGGTGCAATATTATATATATATATATATATATATATATATATATATATATATATATATATATATATATATATGCCTTTTGACTTAAAATGGCACACGAACTCATGCAAGCTTACCACGGATATGCAATTGCATGTTTCCTTCCGTGGGAAATGTGGTTAGGTGCGTGCGTGGCCTTGGAAAACTTCTCAGCTACAATATCAGTGCCAAAGATCACTACTTGAAAGAAACAGAAAAGGTGATCGATTTTCTTTCACCCCCATCATCATGTTTAATGAGATTTTCATGCATTTTGTCTTGGAAACGCAACCATGCTATAAACATAGTAAAGAACCTGCCAATGGGGGCATGAATGCTTTCCATATATCAGAAATTGCAAATCCGTGCGTCTTTGTGCTTATTGTTGTTTAGCGTTTTTGAACATCTGACCATGATATTTGTCTTTGACTGGCTGGCTGATCTGCAGGCATGCACGAAGTAGCTAGCTGCCATTTGGGTCATCAAGATCATTATCAAGCAGGTGGAAACTGTGGATGCAATATCCATATATTGCTCTTGGATTTTGACCTTTCCAAAACCCCACCATAGAAAGGAATGAATGCAGTGGAAGCAAGATCTTTTTATAACTATCTTTGCCTTTCCTTTCTGCAGGTGATCCATATCATGTATATGAATGAATGGTGCTCATAACTTCTTGGACTTTCTTTCCCAACTTTAATTCTCTCTCTCTCAGCAGCAGTAGTAGTTCTCAATCAGCTCATTAGTTGGTTGTTCAATTGCAGGGATTGAAAGCGTACAAAAAGAGTACCATAAAGTCGACCAACAAAAGCAAATGGAAATGGGGTCAAATTTCAAACAGTAGTTCTCTGAATATATATAAAAACAACCTGAGATGTCAAAACGCACTTAAGTAATTTGGAGGGCTAGCTAGCTCAAGCAAAGCATCTTTTATTAATTGCTTCTTTCTCACTTCAAAGCAACGATCGATTTATGCATGATTAAAACTTAGCTAGCTAGCTACCTCTCCGACCCCTTAATTAATTAGTTTAGTTCTATCCTCCACGTGTGTTGATCATCTGCATAAATTGCTTGACAATATTGTTGCATGTTTTTTAGGTACTACTTCATCGTTTTGAAATGAAAGAACATATATGCTAATCTCTTAACTAGTGCATATATCGTTTTTTTAAGCAAAGAGAATGTCATACCCCGTAATTTATTAAAGGAACATCAATATGGCGAACTAGGAATTTAACGGGATAACAATGTAAACATTTGCGTTATTAGCATATATGACGCTCTAACCAACTGAGCTAATTGGCCATACAATTAATTAATGAGAAATCATGATAGTTGCAGTCATGAGTACGCAAACGTTGTGCAATTATTTTTAAAAATTGAGTAAATACAGGACCAGCATGAAATAATACTAATTTTTAATAGTAGACTTCACTTTTTTTCAAAACGACTACATGACGTTTGCGTACTTCACAATTGTATGTAGCAATACTTTTAATTAATTCAACTAATTAAAGTTCCGTCATTGATTCGTGTTAAGCAACATATAAAGATGAACATGAACATATCTTGAACTAATAGCTAGGCAAGATATATTGAACTAGTTTCTATCCGAACTCTAGAGCCAAAAAGTAGAAAAGAAATACACACGTAAAAGTGATGTTAACAACACTTATAATTGTCCGAGCTTGTGAGTGAGACTGAAAGCAAATCGAAAAGTGTGGACAGATCTAGTTGCTGAGAAATTCTAACATTGAAAGCTGAGTGCTAATCCACAAAAACTAGCTGAAAGCAAGCACCAAGTATATAATATCTTCCATCATAAGAGGCAAGAAATTACCCTCAATTTCTCAAACATCCACATATATATATATATATATATTATATAAATACTGGGTGCAAGCTTCAAATAGACCAGCTGCATACAAACATTTTATAAAAAAGTGAGTCTCACTAATAAAGAATAGTTTTTTTACAATTTTTTTTTTTTAGGATCCATTTTTTTACAAAAATTTGTATGAGACTTGTCTGTTTAAAAGTCTGTTCAAATAATTTCTATATTCTCATTTCATCATCAGAACATTTAATTTGGTTCCCTCAAGTGCCACTATATTGCCCCTAATCAATAAGAACAACTGATCTACCTAAGAAAGATCATAGCCTTCGCAAAGGAAAAAACAAAATGGTCCAAACATTGCATCCATGCCTGAGATGGAAGAACATAGAGGGCGGGACCCCAAAGAAATTGCCATTACGGCATTGCTGTCGTTGTGTGCTTGAGTATGCTAATTAATGCCCACAAAATTGGCATCTTTGAATGCTACATTATTCATCTTTGAATTCTGAGAGTCCTTTAGGTCAGCACGGCAATTAAGCTGCATGCTTGCCTTCCTTTTTCTCTTTCTTTCATTTTTTGTTCTCTCTTTTTTTTTTTTTTTTTTTTTTTTTCAGCTGTGACTAATCTAGAAGTCCAAAATGATGGTCTCTTTATTTGATATTTATGGAGAAGTGTTGCAGCTAGAAAAATATCTCATAAACATAAACTTATAAATTGATATAATTTTATATGATATGTTAAATCTATTTTATAATCTAACGAACTATATTATGCAACGTTAATTTATGAATTTATTTTTGTGAAATCTTTTTGAATGTAATTAAAACATTTTTCTTTAAATTTTAGTAATTTCTTTTTTGTATATTGTGTATTTTTATGCATATTGAGATAAAAGGACTATAATAGAAATGTTATAAGATGAAAAAATTATCAAAACTTTCATAAATACAAAGATCCATAACGCTTATTATCTGTTGTTCTCTTCAACTTCTTTCTTGTTCTTGTCCAAACTATAATTTTGAATAGAAATATAGGACTAATTTCCTTTGAAGAGAGAAACTCATGATTTGTTAATCATGAGCGCGCTGTTAATATTATCCCTTTTTTAATTTTAGAATAGATCTTTACTAACTTTTTATAGTTATTAATTTATAGAAATCATACGAAAGTAAATCTATGAACTGACGTAATTTGATATGATATATTAGATTGTAAAATTATTTAAAATCATTAAAAAATAGATCTAACGTATCATATGAAATTATATTAGTTTATATATTTACATTTTGTGAAATCGAGTCTTTTTAGCTGCAACATTTCTCTATAAAAATACAGAATTTGTATATTAATTTATTTATTATTTTTTTTCTGGAGTTATTCTTTCAACAGTACTCCCTTACTCATCATTCTATATATGGTTATTATGAATGATATGCAGTACTGCATTCCCTTATTCAAAAAGTTCCATGCATCATGCAGTTCAACAGATCAATGATTGTATATGTAAATGTGCATGTATCTACTCCAGCTTCGAAATGGCTCCAGCTATCTGCACTACTACTGCAGTACAATGGAAAAGATTGACAAGAATTCTGGACCTTTTGAGACTTTTGGCACTAATTGGCAGGGTACACTGGTCTCATATAATATAATATAGGAGAAAAGGTGGCCTGGCCATGCTCTGCATGTAAATTACAATGCCTCACCATTCCAGGCCACCTTTTGGCAAATGGTGGAAGGGGAGGAAAACATGGAAAAGGAAGTGGGTGGGGGGCGTTATTTTACCTAGAATAGATGCTCCTCAAAACTCAAAATCATTAGTGCTACTGTCTAAGGAAAAATTCTATACATCATCTACTATTTATTTTTATACCTTATATTTATAATTTTATTTTATAAAATGTGAGCATATTTTTCATAAATGTGAAGTGTAAAATAATAAATAATAACTGATAATAAAAAACATCTATCGCGTACGCGCACACTCACACTCAGAAGAAGATAACTCTCAAATATCTTAGAATAGCAGTGGGGCGGTTTAGATTGTTGTGATTGTTCCTTTTTTTTTTTTTATTTATTTATTTCTAATCCATGGGAATTAATTATTCATGATGTGCCATCGGTGGACTAACATGTTGATGTTGATCAGGAAAGTGGCTTGAGATGCGAGACACGTGTCACCTTCTCAACCAGCACTTAGTGAATAAGCGATTAGAAATACTTGTCCATAGACAAATGGCCTGCGTTTATTCGATTCAAAGTTAAAAATGAGGTGCTGAACATTGATGTTTTCGATTGGTGTATATATATATATATATATATATATATATATATATATATATATAATCCCATGAGAGAAGCTTATTATAAGCCACTTTGAAAAGATTGCCCTTTTAACAATTTTTCTTTTTCTTTTTGGCTTTATCAGAAAGGAAAAAGGTATTTGTTTATATTATATTATATACATATAGTAGTATTAGATACATTTTTAAGATAATTTATTAAAGAAAAGTAAAATTTACTATTAAAAAAATAATTTTTTGAAGTGGGTCTTAAATCATTTACTAATTTTTTTTTAAAGGGATTTTGTCGAAATTTGAACACCCTAAAATTGTAAATATCATTTATCATATATATATATATATTGTGCGAGTTGTAGATATTATAGTTGGACGATTTTTTATTTTTATTTTTTTATGAAGTGTAATCAAATCAATTACTATTTGTTACCCACAAACTTAATATTCAACTTATACAATGTGTCATGTCCATTAATGTAATATAAAAGAAAAAACCATTTCCGATCCATGCATGCAAAGAAGATCATTGGACTTGAAACCATGCAATTAATTAAATATAATGTATTGGAAAAATAAATTATATATAATTAATTACTTCTCTCTATATATAGTGAGCTTAACATAAATTATATGACTTATTCCATAATGATAAAAAAATCAAAATACAATATATATATATATATATATATATATATACTTTTAGGAAGATTTTCATCATCATACTTGATTAATTTTTTTTTTTTAAAAAATATTTTTAAACTAGTATATAGAGCACACCAAATAAAGTGCTTACGTTGCATAATTTTATTTTAAAGATAAATTTTAAAATTTGAATCTTACAAATCAAATCTTCTATTAAAATATTGTGAATGATATATTTTACAGATCAACTTTAGAATAAAATAATTCTTTTTTCTAGTCTGAGTTACTGTAGTTGCATCAATAATACAGCTACCTAGGAGTCCTCAATTATATTGGAAGTTTAAAGAAAGGTCCAAATCAGCCTTTTGAAATACAGAAGCCCTCAATCTGAGGTACTTCTGTCCGGCCGGGTACCCCTCTTTGCTTGCCCCAACTTGTAGTATTTGCAATCTGAGCAACGAACCAGTCCTTTTTGTGTCCATCATGCAATCTTTTCTTTTCTTTTTTTTTTTTATTATTTTATAAATGTCATGTGGTTAGAGATGTATATATTGTACTTCTAGCTAATTATTACATAGTTTTAAAATAAATAAATATAGATGAGACAATACTTTTATCCTATTATTATACGATGTTATATATATATATATATATATATCGTACGTTAAAATTACTTACATAGACATAAGTCTTTGTTAAAAATATAATACATATAATTAAATTTATTTTTTTATCAACTTAAACTTATAAGTGATGATTTTACATGATATTAGAATAGAATTTTTGAAAAAACAACCATATTTTTTTGGTGCGCAAGTACATGACACCCATATTTATATGCATGATTATGTACATATATCATATAGATAGGTCTTTTGTAATTTGGGTCATCTCTAGAACCCCCTATCCCACCTGCCATGCATGTATGTTTGGCACAACTTAGTTATATAGTCAACAAAACTTGGTCTTGTGGGATCCCATCACCTTCACGTCCCCGCTCTGGCCTCCATTCTCATGCTGAGGGAATTAAAGCCTGATCCACTATAACAAAAAGATTTTTTGGGACGATTGTTTTTTGAAACAAAATGAAAATCGTTCTAACAAGATAATTAGGGACGAAATATTTTATTCCTAATAATGAAACCGTTCGAATGTAATGTTTTAACGTTCAGATGGTTAAATTTAAACGTCCGAACATATATTTTGGCGCGTTAAGTAATATTATTATAGTGGAAAATTGTTCTACCGTTTGAACGTATAATTTTTACCGTTTGAATGATTAATCAGCACTGTTTGAATGTAAATTTTGGCGCGTTAAGTATAATTATTATAGCGAAAAACTGTTTTACGTTCGAACGTATAATTTCACCGTTCGAATGATAAATCAGCATTGTTCGAACGTGCAATTTGACGCGTTAAGTAATATTATTATAGCGAAAAATTGATCTATCGTTCGAACGTATAATATTCACCATTTGAATGATGAATCAATACCGTTCGAACGTTATTTGCATAGCTCGAATGGTGATCATATGTTTTTTTTAGAGAATTATATTTATATTAACTAGTAATTATAAAAAATTTATCAATTAAATAATAGGAATAATATCAATCAATAATTAGTTTAGAAAATATAAATTAATACTAATTCATAATTAAATACTGAATTTACAAAACGCTAAATATTGTCCATTCTAAAAATAATAAATAAATAAAAGATAGAAAGTACTAAGACCCCAACTCTTTGCACACTTCCTTGACTGCAGCTAAGTGTTCCTCTATCTGTGTCAGTCGAGTACTGATGGTGACCTGAGTCACAGACATGACATCAAGCTTTGTATGTAACTCAGAGATGGTACCAGTAATCTCTGTACAAAACTCAGACATAGCAAAACGGACCTCCATACTCATTGCATCAATCAACGCTGATGTTTGTTCGTTGATCGCTGCACGCACGACCTCGGTCATGTCCTCACGAGTAGCAATGTGTACTGATGCCTCGGTCTGTTTGGATGTCCCAGCGGCCGATGCTCCATGATCTCTCGGCTGTGCATCTCTTTGAGGATCAATCGGGTATGGAACATGTCCACGAAGATGCAGTCTTGAGTGTCTCGTGCTGCATAAAAGGGTGGTGTAGTTGATCGGTCCCATTGGCTCCAGTTTATACTCGGCAACATAAGGCACGACACCGACAAATAACAGAAATCGGGTAGTATATCCGTCGAAATGTATCGGGATTCTAATTGAATCCTATCAAATATATACTCAACCAGGTCGATAGGAATAACACGAGTGACCCATATCATAAATTTCGTCTGGTCAATGCCAACCTTTGTCTTGTGCTGTCGAGGGTTAATAATGTTGGCGATTATCAAATTTAGGATCTTGAAGAAAGAAGATAGATCTGCCTGCTTGATGCTCTTCATCCCGTCATACGGCGGAGCATCTGGACCAACAACCAAATCTCTCACCTTATAATCAGCAAGGGTATCGACCTCATCTGCAAAAACTGGTGCCTCATCCTCAGCTATCTCTGCCTTAGCTAAAGGATCAGACTCTCTAGGCACCACATTCGGATATGCATCTGGCAGCCTAGGAATACCGAGATGCTCAGCGAGTCCGTCCCGTGAAAATACAATTGAAACTCATCGGACAGAGATCCTATATGCCCCTCCGTTATCTGGGCTAGCACCACCGAGCTCTCTATAGAACTCAAAAACAATGTCAATATAAGAGACGGTTTCCCATGATTCCTCTCGCTCATCTAAGATAGGTCCCCAACCACGATCGTTGAAAACTGATGGCAGGGAATAACCCTCCCAGACAAGACTCTGGAAGTCAGAAAGTTTCATTTGTCACTCTAGTGAAACAGTCCTCTTCCTGTCTGGACTAATACTAGTCTCAGCTGTATTGCGTCGCTTACGTCCCGCCTTAGAAGAAGACATTTTAATCAACCTGAAATTTACAATTAAAGAGTTTATTAATACAACATTAATGAAAAAAATATAATAAATAACTAATCACTAAATTATATACGAATAGTATTAGTAAAGTGATACATTGTGAACAATAGAATTTTATAAAAATAATATCACATTATTTAATATTAATTAGATTAATATTAATAGAAATTAAATATTTAACAAAATGTGATAAATTTCTATATTAATTTAATTATAATATAATATCTATTATCGTTAAGATTTAATAGAACTACAATATGGAATAAAAACATTGATTCACTAATATTACTAAAATTAATTATATTGTTTAAACGCTTAAAATAATGTTCAAACGGTATGCAAACCTATTTGGCTTGTATATCGTTCGAACGTATAAAATGACGTTCGAACAGTATTATACTACATGTTTGGTTAGTACCGTTCGAATGCCCTAACCAGCGTTCGAACGGTATGTGAATATAACTCAGCGACTATGTTGAGTCGACTCAACCATTGAAATCTATGAAATCTTTCGATTCCATCGATTTTTCAACAAACTAATACAAAGAGACTTAAATAAACCTTCCTATAATGGATTTAAGCAAATCTACGGTGAGTATTTATGAATAAATTGTTTTATCCTAATTTAAACAAATAATCCATCAAAAATTTAAATTTAAACGGTAAAATAGTTAGAAAAATAGCATACCGGTGCTTAGAGGAAGAGGCTTCTATTGGGTACTGTTTGCGGTGGCGACGACTGCTTTAAACGGCGGAGATTGACAGTTCACTTGGAGAAAACGAAGTTTTGTTAATAGTTCGAATGTTCGTGAAAATGACCGTCTGCGAGAACTTATTTACGCAATACCGTTCGAACGGTTTAAATACATTCGAACAGTTTACTTCAATACATTTAAATATTATACTAATATATTAATATATTATATTTTAGTTATAGTCTAATTAGATAACACTATATATGATACTATATATATGTTATCTATAGTCTAATATATTAAGATATTAATTAAGTATTTATGGTCTAATTAGATGACACTACATATGCTAGTACTATAGATGACATTATATATGATACTATATATATGCTATATATAGTTTAATATATTAACATAATATATTTTAGTTATAATCTAATTAGATGACACTATGTATGATACTATATATATGTTATATATATAGTCTAATATATTAACATAATATATTTTAGTTATAGTCTAATTAGATGACACTATATATGTTAGTACTATAGATGACATTATATATGATACCATATATATGCTATATATAGTCTAATATATTAACATAATATATTTTAGTTATAATCTAATTAGATGACACTATATATGATACTATATATATGTTATATATATAGTCTAATATATTAACATAATATATTTTAGTTATAGTCTAATTAGATGACCCTATATATGATACTATATATATGTTATATATATATAGTCTAATATATTAACATAATATATTTGTGTTATAGTCCAATTAGATGACACTATATATGCTAGTACTATAGATGACATTATATATGATACTATATATATGTTATATATATAGTCTAATATATTAACATAATATATTTTAGTTATAGTCTAATTAGATGACACTATATATGCTAGTACTATAGATGACATTATATATGATACTATATATATGTTATATATATAGTCTAATATATTAACATAATATATTTTAGTTATAATCTAATTAGATGACACTATCTATGCTAGTATTATAGATGACACTATATAGGATACTATATATATGTTATATATATAGTCTAATATATTAACATAATATATTTGTGTTATAGTCTAATTAGATGATACTATATATGCTAGTACTATAGATGACACTATATATGATACTATATATATATATATATATATTATATATAGTCTAATATATTAACATAATATATTTGTGTTATAGTCTAATTAGATGACATTATCGATTATATATTATAATATGATATTTCTATGTTACTAAACTATAGTATCATATAATGTCTATATATATTAATGTTGTTATTTTATTTGAAGGTATAGTGTAAAAGAAATATTAGTAAACATTTACCAAACCGTTCGAACTGTTAACAATAAACGTTTGAATGGTTAATGCTCGAGCGGGAATGCATCAATTACCGTTCGAACATACTATTTATACTTTCGAACGTGAAAATTTAGGAGGAAATTTTTTCCCGCTACATATTTTCACGTTCAAACGGTTAGTAAATAACTGTTCGAACATGAAATCTTTTGCAAATACATGACAGAACCTTACAATCTCGCTCTCCTCCTGCGTTCCACTCTCAGTCTCTTACAAAACAAAGACCCTTCACGACACCAGGTATAATTCATCCTCAATCTAGTCTCCAAACTCAAAAGAGTTTTCATCTCACTCAATTATTCTCGAATTAATACTTGTTGGGGAGTTCCTTCGCACAACATATAATCTAATCTCCTTACCTTTTCATTTGAAAAAATTCAGGTATGCCTTTTATATTCTCATTTTGGTTTACATATAATATTTTGCAATGTTAGAAATTTGTATGCACTTGATATTGTTGTTTGTGTTGTTGTGAGTTCGTGATTAATGGAGTTTTTCGTTGTTGAAGATGACTGAAATCTTGAATGAATCCGTTTGAACGGGTTAGTCTTGCCGTTTGAATGTGTATGTTATGTTCGAACATAGTTTAGCACCGTTCGAACTTAAACTATACATCAATGTATTTACAATTAGAATACAAATATATAAGGATAGTTGTAAATTATATGTACTACTAAATCTTTAAATTAAATAAAAATAGTTAGGATTTAATAACACTTAAATAATTAATTCTAAGTTAATAAAATTAAGTTTGTAAATTAAAATACTACTAAATCTTTAAATTAAAATACAAATAGTTAGGATTTAATAACACTTAAATAGTTAATTCTAAATTAATAAAATTAAGTATTTAAATTAAAATACTACTAAATCTTTAAATTAAAATACAAATAGTTAAGATTTAATAATACTTAAGTACTTAATTCTAAATTAATAAAATGAAGTTTGTAAATTACAATACTATTAAATCCTTAAATTAAAATACAAATAGTTAGGATTTAATAACACTTAAATAGTTAATTCTAAATTAATAAAACGAAGTTTGTAAATTAAAATACTACTACATCTTTAAATTAAAATACAAATAGTTAGGATTTAATAACACTTAAATAGTTAATTCTAAATTAATAAAATTAATATTTAAATTAAAATACTATTAAATCTTTAAATAATACCTACTAATTATGTTTTTGTTGTATTGTTGTATAAATAATATGTTGTTATTGTTTGACATATGTTAGTATATCTTGCATTGTTTGTTCATTAAAATAAATCTTAGACTCGTTCGAGAGTTATCAATTCGGATGAATGCTTGATTGATAACTCTTGAATTGTCCAGAGTGGACAATTTGAGATTGTAAGATAATTCTCGCAAATTATCGATTTATATCTATTGTCGTCCAAAATTATGATTTTGGTAGATTCATCCATTGTTCTCTGAATATGCAATTTTGGTGATGGTGCAACGACTTGTTAATCGTCAGTGCACACAACCAAACGAGCATATTTGGAGAATTATGGGGAGATGCTGCCGAAATTTTGTTGGACGTGATAGATAATAGATCATAGGTTGGCGACTATGATCTTACAATCCCGAACGGGATAGGACCAACTACTTGATGAAATGTGGCATCCGTCTTGATTGATATATGATACATGCTTGTTTGCTGATGCACACGTGATTGTTTGTAATGAATATAGTTGACATGGATAAGAGTTAGATGAGAGTTAGCGATCGATTGGGTTAGAATTACAATGTATATGCTGAAAGTGTTAAGAAATTCTTGGAGTTCTTATTGGGCACATGCGATAGTAATGAGCGTATTAGATACCCATGCAGAGAATGCAAGAATTTGTGTTATCATAAGATAGACTTGGTGAGAGAGCATTTGTTTGTCAAATGTATTGATAAGGGTTATACTGATTGAGTTTTACATGGTGAACCATATCCAACTTCATTTGAGGCTCCACATGAAAAAGAAGAGATCGATGAAGATGTACAACCAGAGGTTGTTGGAGATGAATACGATGAAGATATAAAACAAATATTAGGTGACATCGGTGTGTGAATGTTTATGGATGAATATGACACAGACACATCAAGCTCAAATAATGGGAGCCATAACACTTTTGCACGATTGTGGAATAATTCACAGCGTGAGCTATATCCAGGATGTAGAAGACACAGTAAGTTGTCATTTACTGTAAGATTGCTTCACATAAAATCAATGTGTCGATTATCTATTAAGGCAGTCAATATGTTACTTGATCTGTTTAAAGAGGCACTTCGACAGACAATACTTTACCTCATAACTTCTATGAAGCAAAAAAGTTGAAACGAGGACTCGGATTTGATTACAATGTAATACATGCATGTAAGAATGACTGTATATTATTTTGGCGAGAGAATGACCAGTTGAATGAGTGTCCCATATGCCACGATATTATTGGTTTTCACAACTCATCTTAACTCATCTTGTCTCATTTCATTTAATTATTATAATTTTTTTAAAATTTTCATATAAAATAAAATAAACAATTCAGCTTTTTTAAATTTCAAAACAAAAATAATATTAAAAAAGTATATTATAACAATATTTTATTTAACTTTTTGATTTTAATCTCAACGCATCTCATTTCATCTGCATAAACAAACGCGGCTCGGGATCCTCCCCCATACACTTTTGTTTTGTTTTTTTTTTTTTTTTTTTTTTTTTTTATCTTTTAAGATTGAATTTTGGATTAAATGTAAAATTAGTTCTTAATTGAGAACCGAAACAACTTATAAAAACCATATATATAAATATAGAATAATTAATACTAAAAATTCTTTTTTTTTTGGAAAAACCATAACCTCTCCAATGAATTAATGATTGAGGGCCATGGTAGCACATCAAGCCACCCATTTCCAAGGTGGCCAGATTTGAGCCACCGCATGATCAGACTTGGCTACCCAGAGGGACACCCTCCCCGGGCCTCATGTGGTGGTCCACCTGATTGACCACCCTTGTGGGGTGGTCCATTGTCACCGGCCTAGCTCTCACCATTAAAAATATTTTTACATGAATTTGTAAGTTTATATAAATATATTACTAGTAAATTGAGCAAGCAATTTTGCAATTTCTAAACAAAAGTTTTGGAAATTTTCAATAGTCATTTTAGTTTTTGCCTATAAATTAATATTAATGGCACATTTATTTGGTTATATAATACAATAAAGTCGTGTGTCAAGCATATAGTATAACCACACCATCCTTTTCATGGATGGGAGCTGAAAAAGTCAACAAAATAATCCTTTGTTTTTTTCAATTACCCAACCACTTGTTTTCTCTTACTCTGCGCTTGCCAGCGGCCTCTCCACTCACAATTTCACACAAATGCCTCTATCCACTTTTTCGTGTGCCAAAGTACTACTGGTTCATCTTTCATTTATCTTAACGTTTACATGATCTTAACTAAGAGTGCATAATTTGTGTGTGCGTTTATATATATATATATATATATACATACATACTGTTATTAGGCCATCTGAAGCTTACATGTAGTTTAGAACAAAAGGGCCACTGTCCGAAAACACAAAAAAAGATTGAAAATTTCAATTGAAATCTTAGATTCTCTCTACCACTTTTGTGTTTATATATATTTTTCTTAATAAATCACATGACATGATACGGTGGTATCACATGAAGAAGGTCATCTGAGCGGTAAGTTTCAGATGGCCAAGTAATATTATATATATATATATATACATACGGAGTTAATTTATTCTCACTCAATTCATCTTATTTCATCTCATCTCACCATTAAAACTTTCATAAATTCTCACATAAAATATAATAAACAATTCAATTTTTTCAAATTCTAAAACACTATTACAACTTTCACAAATTCATACATAAAATATAATAAACAACTCAAAATTTTTAAATTCTAAAATAATAATAATATTAAAAAAATAACATTCTAATAATATTTTATTCAACTTTCAACTTTTATTTTAACTCATCTCATCACAACTCGCTATCCAAACCTAACCTAAGTACAAAGTCTAGGAATCATAATTCATGTTGGCAGTATGATGCACCCACTGCATGTAGAGAGAATTCTTTGCTGAAAATGCACGGTGACATATATTATGTAATGGAATAATAGCAGAATATATATAGAAGCTGATACTATGTGTATAAACTGAGGAAATCATATTATTGAGGAAAGTTGAGGCGATAAATATATATATATATATATATATATATATTTATATAATATGTCTTCATTAAAGCAGAAGATGGTCATACGTGTACCACTCAGTTCAGCCAATGAGTATGGACCCCTCCATATATTTTTGTTATCATCTATGGTGAACATGCATGCAGCTGTATACGAATATATATGCATGCTTTTTTTTTTTTTTTTTTCCAATAATATATTATATATATATATATATATATATACCAGATATTTATTTTCTGGTGTTATATTAATGTGGATTAATTTGTGAGGTGGTGGCCTGGTGGGGTGTGGAGATCGAACTGCTAATTAATACAGATCAACAGGGCTATTTATGTTGTATGTGTTTTCTGTCATCTGAGATGTAGACACAGGTAATAATTGCATTATTTGTTTTTAGATATAAAATAAATAATAAAATCTACCTCTTGTTATTAGTTTAGTTTTTGGAATAAATGATGATTTTACATGGTATTAGAGCAAAGGTTTTGAATTCAAATCTTGACTCTACACTCTATCTCATTTAATTAAATATCACACGTGTTGGGCTATCTATTGAGGAGGAGTTTAGCCCATACGTGATGTGGAGTGTTAAGATATAAAATAAATAATAAAATTTACTTTTTTCTATCAATTTAAACTTTTAATACAAGTGATGATTTCACACTTTCTAGTAACTAGTACTTGTATCATCAATATTGATATATCCTTCTTTACTGCTCAATTTCTTTGCAGAAATAACCCCACGTGTACATGTGAAAGTTCAAGAGCCAACTCCATGAGAATCTAATTGTTTATGCTCTTTTCTTTAACAGAATTACTAAAACTTGTATTATCTGGTACGACTATTTGATTCATAATGGCAACAAGCTAGCTAGTTTTAAGATATATTTGTGGTTTTAGCTGAAAGTTTGCAGAGGATTATGCTGTTTTTCCCTTTTTGGCAGTCAAGATGCTTGCCTAATTTGGAAAGAAACAACAGGAAAGGCAGGCAGAGATTCTTTTTCCCACGCCTCAAAAACAACCGACAGCTTAGCCTGGCTTCCTCTCTGTCTCTCTCTCGACGTTCACAATGCCAGAGTAATGAGTATGGAGAACTGATACAAGTATTTTGAGTCTATTCTGCATTAATATTAATTTATTAAGATCCACAACAACTTTGGAAAAGAAAATCAAATTAAAGAAAGAGTTCCAATCTTTCTTAATTACAAGAGGCATTGGAACTCTATTAATTAGTGTTTTTCATGTCAGCTCCTCAATGGGGGGATGTGGGGTTAAAAATGGGGAGACAAAAATCACGTCAATGCAGTACTGTATGTGTAGTAGTAGTAGTAGTAGATGATATGATGAGAGGGTCTGTTTCAAGTGAGGTTGACTCATCACTGATAACCCATAATATCTCTTCAAGATTAGCAGCTTTGATCTTTGATTTCTTAGGACTGTTAGATTCCAGTACTGTTGCTGATGATATTGGCAAAGAAGCAGCTGCTGAAGACATGGCACAAGTTTGTGTGAGTTCTCTTGCTCTTTCTACCTGAACCATCCAATCTGTTTTGCGGAGGACATGCAGCATGAGCAGGGCGCAGGAGACCTGCGCTGCAAGCAAACCAAACCAGAGACCCGGAAACCCCATTTTGGCTACAAATCCCAAGAAGATTGCCACAGGCATTCCCACTGCATAAAATGACCCCAGATTGATGTTTGCTCCAATGGTTGGCCTTGCGCTGCCTCTCAAAACTCCACAGCCAGTGGTTTGAGGGCAATTTCCAAGCTCGCATAGCCCCGCGAGTGGCAATGCAATTGAAGTGAGCTCTAGGATTTCAGCATTGCTTGTGAAGAACCGACCCCATTGATGCCTCATTAAGGTTGTGAAAAACATGGCTGCAATGCCTAAACCGACTGCACCAACTAGAGAGACAATCATGGAAATTCGGGCTTTTGCTGGGCGGTTTGCGCCTAGTTCGTTCCCAACTCTTGTGGAAACTCCAAGACTGAGAGATGAAGGAAAGACGTAGACAAGAGAAGTCGTTTGGATTAGGATTCCCATGGATGCAATGGTTGCTTTCGGATTGGCTAGAAGTCCACACAGCATTATCATGAACTCGTACCACCACCATTCAAGGCAAACGGAGATGCAAGTTGGAATCGCCAGCGAGAGCAGAGAGGACCAGCCCCGGAGGCAATCCATGCTTGGAGACACCCACGAGTCTCTGTACACGCCAGAGAAATAAACGAACGAAGAAAGCAAGAGGAAGAGATTGAGATTAGTCCAGACCATTGCTATGGCAACCCCAGCAATACCCATCTTGAAATGGAAGACGAGAAGGAAATTTATTGGAACGTGAAGGAGAACAGAGATGGCTGAACAGTAAGTTAAAGGTAATGTGATGCTTTGGGTTCTCAGATAGATTCGAAGAGGGTGAAGAAGCGAAAGGAAGAAGAGGTCTGGAATGGAGAAGAGAATGAAAGTATGGGCAACGGATGATATTTCTTCGTCTTGGCCACACCACAAGAGGATTCTTTTCATGTTTAGCCACATGAAAGAGATGGGAACGGAGGTCGAGAGAAGGAGAAGGACTGTCCTTTGGACAGTTAATCCAAGAAGCTTCCATTGTTTGGCACCATAAGCTTGTCCACAGATGGGTTCCATTCCCATGGCCAAACCGGAGATCACAGAGTAGCCGGTGATGTTGGCGAAGCCGATAGAGAGAGATCCTCCGGCGAGCTCAAGCTCTCCAAGATACCCCAGAAAAAGCATGGAGATCATCGCTCTTGAATATAGAAGTAGACCGGTGATGGTTGTTGGGCCTGAGATCTTCCCTATGGCTTTGATTTCTGCCAAGGCCTGAATGCAAACAAAAGTGCTTGAAAAAATGAGTGTGTTTTGACATACATATATCTTTTTCATTACTGTTCCTTAGTGTCTACTAATATATACATGCATGTTTGTTTATATATATATATATGCTCGTGAAAATTGTAGGCCGTGTGCATGGATATATCCTTTTTTTCGTTTTTACCTCAGAAAAAGTTGGCCACCTATGAAGTTCTTCATCATCAAGCTGAAGATCATCCGCGGATTTGTTGAGATTTATGGTATGGGTTTTCATGGGAGAAGATGGATTTGGGTTACAAATAGCAAGCCTTCTGGGAAAAGAAAGTTAGAAGCGATCAGATGTTAATGAGGTTGGAAAAATAACAAGGCTTTTGTGTTGCTTTGCTTGTGCTAGCGTGCAGTTATTTTGTTCTGTTGGAGAGAGGCTGGGACGCTTTGAAGATGGGAACGGGTGAATGGAAGATAGGGTTTATATACAGGTAGGGATTAAGCCCTACTGTTGATTTAGCAAATAGAATGCTGATAAAGCAAGCTTCTGCATAAAGGGTAAACAGAAGACTCTCTCTCTCTCTCTCTCTCTATACTATTCAATCATATTGAAAGCAATTTAGGTAAAAGACAAAGTAATAACACTCAAGTGTTATGGGAGCTCTGATCTTATTCTTAATTCTAGATTTATGAAAATAATACTTTATTTGCAGTGATATTAGTTTCTAATATTAGTTAGTGGTGGCCAGTCCTTTATAGCATTTCATTGAGGTTGGTTCTGTACTCTGTTTTTTTTTTTTTTTCCCTTCTTTTTCTTCTTAATGAAACCTTTTAGGTCAAGTGGATAATCTTTTTAACCCTATCTTTGGGTTCTGATGTCTGTAAAAAAATAAAGAAGTTTATCATGGGACTTCAAGTGGAAGGGATCGAAGAGCACTTTGCTTTCTTCCCCTACTTGTGACGTGACAAGGGCAGGGCATCTCAATATAAGCATATATTTCCTTTGAAAACAATGGCTGGCTGCTAATATTTTGAAATTGCATGTCTGCATGTTCTAAGCTAAGCATGCATGAGCTTGATCATCCTTTTCTTGCACAAACCCATGTGAGCGATCGAGAATGACTCATTTCAACACTCCCCAAAAACTTAGCTCAAATTACGTACTTTGATCTGTTTTAGGTGACAAGCTTTAGTGCAAGTTTCTGTTTCCTGGCCCCATCTGTTTAAGCTTCTTTTGTTTTACTTGTCTTGGACAAATGAGTGAAAAGCACCGAGGTGAAGGGTACTCGAGCATGTTATTAATGGGGGTGGCCAATACAATATTTGTTACCAGGAGATAACAGGGATTTTTTAGATGAGAAGTGCTGCAGACACAAAAAGATTATATAAAATAAATCTACAAACTGACGTGGCTTTATGAAATCCATTAGATCTACTTTATAATAAAAAGTAACTTTACAATCTGACATATCATATCAAGCCACGTCAGTTTGTGAGTTTACTTTTATGTAATTCTTGAATTGCTAAAATATTTTCCTCTTGAGATCCATGACTAGAGATCTTATTTTCCTTTTGAGATCTATGAATAGAGATCTGCTAAGATCCTAACCACATAATAAAATCATTCAAATTTAAAAAAAGCCAAAAACTTTTCAGTTTCTGCTTGCTCTTTTGATGTTTCCTCAAAACACTTTTGATTCGCCTAGGTAAAGGGGAAAAGCTGGTTTTTGATTTAAACTCGAGCCAGCCGATTTAACCAAGCCTTGGTTTGTGCTTAACAGACATTGGCTTAAGCTGTCTGGTTTTTGAAGATGACTTTGAGCTTAAGCCGAGGAAAGAAAGTAAAACAGGTGGGGTTTGGGGAGGGTTGGAACCTAAAGTGCAGAATCTAGTTTTTAGATCTTTTCCTGCAACTTTTCATACATTTGTGTTATTTTTTTTTATTATTATTTAAGTTTATCTCATGAATTGGACCACTAGTGAGTGTGGTAATGGAAGATGACAGGAGATGGATGTAAGTAGAAGAAGAGGCAGATGGGAGAAAGGGAACACAGCACACTCGGAGACAGACAAATTACGTGCGCCAATTACAACAGAGCTGAGACCCTGTGTCTGTCTCTCTTTGGGAGAGAGCTTTGGCTGTGTCTGTCTGTGTGACAACAAAAAAGCCTGCCCCCTCCCCTGCCTTACCCTCATCATGATTCATCAACCCCCAAACAACAAGTGCAGTCGATTCCCCCCTCCTTATCTTTCTCTCACTCTTGAGCAACTTCGAAGAGTCAGTACCTCCTTTTGTTTCATTGTATAAAGAATTTACTTCCCCCCCCGAGACCCATAACCCCTCCACAATGTCAGACTCCATGTGTCTCTAGATCATTTAAGTTTCTGGTAATGAAAGCTATGTGTCAAGCAAGATAGCCCCAATATCCAAAGGACAATCAATTAATTAAAAAGGAAAAAAAAAACTTCCCTTATTGAGTTCCTAGAAACTGCCCTTGTTTGGATAGCGAGAGAGGTGAATAAAATATTATTTTTTAATATTATTATTATTTTAAATTTTAAAAAAATTGAATTGTTTATTATATTTTGTTTAAAAATTTGAAAAGATTATAATAATGAGATAAGATAAAATAAGATAATATAAAACCATATCTTCTGTTCTCAACGATAAAGGAACGAGTATTTTCGAGAACTAGCCCGATTCCCATTATTCAAGAGGAAAATCCCTAGCACATTGAAAGGTGACCAAAACACCAATTGATTTGGTGGGGGGAGAAAATGAAAGACTTCAGTTTGGAGATGGGGCTGGTAGATCCCACCAGAGAGTGTTGTAGCAACCCAGAAATTGACAAAGTTCTGTTCACGTGGGGATATGCCATTCACTTGTACCAACGTCAATCAGGAAAAAAGATACACAATAGTATTATTATACCAAGTTGTTAGTGGAGCTCAGAGATCATTTTGGCATCGGAACTGTCTAAAAAACACAATACCAATGCAAGTTTGGGGAAAAGGACTTTTGCAACAGTGACAGGAGATGTTAGAATTTCCTGTAATATAAAGATTATACTTCCCCTTGAAACTCGAACAAATTCCACGGATGCCATCCCTCTCACCAAGACTCCTCTCTCTCTACCCCCCCCCCCCCCTTTTCCCGATAAAGGTCGATTCTTAATCTTAAAAGCCCTAAGATGCTCTCTCTCTCTCCCACACACATTAAGATGCTAAGCCACATTACTAGAAGCCGCATATTGTGCTAAGTTTATGCTTCATCTTCACACAGCAAGCATAACACAATAGTGAGTCCTCTGTACACATACATATCTTTGCATGGTTTCAACTTTCGAGCATCAAAGCATGCATATACACTGTTCTAGACGATAATATACTGTTCTATAATATTGTCGACAGAAATGTTAAATCTACACATTTATCTTAAAAAAAAAAAAATGTGTGATTTAACGTAATACATTAGATTTACTTTACAATAAAAATTAATTTATAATCTAACGTATTATATCAAGTCATACTAGTTTATAAGTATGTTTTAGTAAAATTTTGTATATACCAACCAAACATTTTTCATTAAAAAGATATTAGAAGCTAGAATTGTGATGTAATTTATTATGCTTTCAATTAAAGAATATCATTTGTCATGTTTAAGACAAAATATGACATTAACACCCGATACTCGAACGGTATAGAGATTAAAGATGCTACTATGATCACGACAGATTAAAAGAATACCAACTTTTGCTTATCCTCTCTCCTTTTCTAGAGAAAAGAAAGAAAGAAAAAAGAACAATGATGGATGATGTGCTAATATGGCATTACAATTGCTTATAACACGTTTGCCATGTCTTGGTTCAAAATCCGTAGTCAGAAATGAACAAAAGGTACCCAAGAGAACAGCATTCAATATTTTTAAAGTCACATCTGAACAGGTGGAACTCAAGTGAGTCGTGTTTTCAAAAGCGTCACAGGCATTCGTAGCAAGCATTAATGGGAGCATTCAAAGCTGAAAACAAATTGATACTGATAAAGGGCAATAAACACAGGAATTTATTCCAAGGTTCTGATGCAACCAAATAATAAAAAAGAACAATCATGAACTTGAAGGAAACCTGCCGTAGAAAAATCACACCAGCTTTCCACTGAAAAAAGAAACAAGAATCAGAGCATAAAAGCGTATATGTCCATCAAGGTTTCAATCAGAGCATAATTCATATATTCATTAGTGGCCACCAAGCACACTTCACCATATCCATACAACAAATTCATGCACAGAATGCATGAGATTCCAAAAGAACGTCACTGAACCACAGAAGAATAATCACCCTTTCCCTGAAAGAAAGAAAGAAAAATCATTTTTCATGAGGAATAATTCCCAATTAAGGGGCAACTTATCTTGGTTGGTAACGAATTAGTGTACAGAGTAATTTTGGAATCCAGAGCCGTGGCCGAAATCGCCTACTTTTACATGGAAATTAGCCAGAAAGCAACATTTCTCCAAGGTGGGATTGATATTTGTTGAAGAAATTCTCCACTGATTGTAGATAACTTTGTCTCGCACAGCATGCATTTGGTGGGAGCTTTCAAGCATGTATGTATGAAAAACTACTGCTTCAAAAAATGACTTGTTTTCCATCGTTAATTTATGTATTTAGAATGTCCACTGATGCCCATTCTAAATGGGGACCCATGCCTCCAGCCCAGACCTTACTTACCATTAAATAAAAAAAAAAAAAAGGATTATTCATGATTCAGTCATGGGTTCTCATTAGTCATTAAGCTATAAACGACGAACAGTTTACACAGCCTCCAATCCTTTCCAAAAAAAAAAAGATCACTGAAACTCGAATTATAGTCTAACTCTTATTTAACATGTCAACAACCAGTGAGACGAAACTTTAGGCGATTCAGAATATCTTAAAAAATATGAGATCAAATATTGAGAAAATGAAAAAAGTAAGAGAGAAAGACACAGATTTATGGATAAAATGAACCGATTATTTGTATTTTTAATAGGAAGAGAAGTAACAATGGCTATGGGTACCAGTTGGCTTGATAAATAAGTTGTGGAAAAAGGCGGATACAACATGATACCTCATGTGAAGCCTCTGGGCTTCTGAGGACCAGATCGTGGAATAGCTAAGATGGCTATAAGTCCACTGGCAAATACTGCAAGTGCTGCCACAGCAAAGGCTGGAGAATTCCCACCACCAAATAGCTGATCCCATGGTCCAGCTCCCAGGGATACCACCACCTGCTCTCACCAATAAAAGATTCCACAACTTAAATGACTAAAGGAAAAGGCTGCCAGAGGCATTTTGCCACATTTTTATTCCTAGAATTACAGGATTTCACTCATAGACCAGGATATAGATTAAGAGTACGCAGCAGGGATAAACAACAGGTAAATAAGAGATCAAACCACATAACCAGACAGGGTGGTTAGCCACATGATTTTTCTCATAATTATAGATGTTACTATCTCACCATGGGGCAATTTTGGCGGCAAAATTACAGTGTCAAAATATGTGTGGACTCTGCCTTCAATAGACTTTAAGGAAGTGCATTCCCCTGATAACTATGGAAGCTCTCAATATATGTGAGGTTCTTCATTGGATGTGAAACAGATGAGGCTTCAGAAAGGACAACATTGCCTTTGCAATAAAAGGGGTGTCTGATTAAATGAAAATAAACGAGAACCATTATCTGCAAGTTCCCAACATTTCCTTCCATTCACACAAATTTTTTATGACATGATGCTTGTTCCACATGGAAATTACTATAAAAACTAGTCCAGGCCTGCTTATCCCATAAACTCCTCATGGATAAACTACTCTGGCATTCACATATTCAACTTCATAGTAAATGATAGCTGTTTTCTGGAGACAATCTATTTGGTGACTGCAGCAAATATTTTCAACTACAAACTCAGAAAAAGAATACCAGAGTTCTATTAGCATGCATATTATCATCTGAAACTCACTTGTACGTGCAGGAAAGCGAGACAATATGTCAGAAAATTGAACATTAAAAAACGGAACACGCACATATAAAAGAAGCCATAAATGATATAAATATTTTAGGAAATGAATGTTCAGAGAAATTATTTAAAATAACATGAGTTTTTTCATATGGGTCCCCTTTTTTTTCAAAGGGCATTTGTGGGGCTTGCACACCGTAGGCCTGTGCCTATCATTAATCATATGTATAAAAGCAAAATGTGCATGCATCATGTATGAGAAACCAAACTTCAAAACCTCCACACAGCCACTAAAATGCTTCACCAACCCTGGAACACATTCCATTATCAGATCCCAACAAAGCCACCTGCCACCAAAAAACTCACTTTTCATAACCCTCTGCTCCAGATGCACAACCACCAGGCCACCATGAATGACTGCCGAAAGTTCTAAGTTTAACTTTTAGCATCTACAGCCTATGATTAAATCCAGCCTGTCAGTTTTCTTTTCTTTCTTAACCCCAAGGGGTTGGCCCAAGTGCTGAAGGCCTTGGTTTTAGGGTATCATTTCCTTCAAGGTCCAAGGTTCAACACCTCATAGGTGCAAACAATCCTTTGGGACCACGCCCCTGGTGAAAAGCCAACGATTTAACCAGTTCCGTGTAGGGAAATTTCGTAGGATGCGGTGCACTGGACTGGGGTTTACTCTGCAGGGGTGGGTCCGAAGGGCCTTGGAGAGGTTCCCCGACATTAAAAAAAAAAAAAAAAATCTTTTCTTTCTTCTTTTTGCATGGTGAAGGGTGGTGAAGGGGGTGATTCTAAGTAATATGTTTTTATAGAGGGAAAATTAAAACTGAAACTTCAAAATGGCGGCTGCATTGACCTGGGTCACCATTTATGGAAGAAAGTGATAAATTGGTTGTATTTTCAAGGGAAAAGATGTAATTAACCCCAAATCTAAAATTCATCCATTTCGAAGTTTTCTTTTTACCATAATGTATTAATTAAAGACCTGAACAATGAAAAGATGGACTGAAATTAGTGAGCTCAACAAAATTGTATTAATTGTTAAATGGCCAAACGTAGAACTTGATTCATAAGTTAGTAAATATGCGGAAAAACAAGCTTCCACATTATCAAATTGCATATCAGTTTTCTCATTTATACAACAAATAATGATCCGAAAAAGGAAAAAAACGAAGAAGAGAAAACTCATTATTTTGTGTTTTACGCATGTGAGACAATCAGAGGAAAGGAACAACTTTCTTTGGTTATCTAGCTAACTACAAACATAATTGAGTTGCCATCAGATCATGCTGCTTTGACAGGGCCACTATGATGAAGATACAAGTAGATTATTTATGTAACAAGTAGTGCCAGATAAACACATAGAAAGAATAGAAGTAAGAGCATCCATACCTGTGGGATCACTATTGCCAGATTGAGGACACCCATGGATAATCCTGCAAGAACCAACCATTTAGATAAGCAGCCCAGCACCCAGCATTTCATGAAATTTTAGTGTAACCTCAAGACAAGCCCACCTTGGCCAAGTCCCAAAGACTCAATACGTGTGGATATCAAGGCATATGGAACACTGTAAGTGATCTGCAATAAATATTCTAACAATCAACACACAAACTGAGATCTTACATAATGCATAATTCTTATATTAACTATTTATGAGGCAGTTCCCACATATGATCACATGGGCAAAAGATAAAGAAACCAGCATGCAAGATGATCCCTTTTACTCCCATCGTGTGTATAATAATGGTGTCTATGAAGAGAAAGAAATCAGTGTACTTTTGAGGATGTGGAAAAACTGTGCCAGAGTTAAGGTCATTCTTTCTTGACACCTTGTATCATTGGATAACGACTTACCATGATGTTGCTCTTTCTATTTCAATTTTTCAGGATTTCTAGCACTTGTTCCTTTTGTTTGTTAAGAGGATTCATGTATACTTTGCGTGTCTGGGTGTAACACTCTCTCTCACTATCAATAAAACCTCAACTTACCTAAAAAATAGAAACACAATTTCACTCTAGAGACCCTCAAGAAAATTTTTTATTTTCCCACACTAGGGTACACTGGAGAAATCATATAACCTAATGGTCATGTTTTAGCTGAAGAGCAAAACCAACTGGTGATAAAGCCCTGCATGCATAGGAATGGCGAAGCCAACATCTTTCCTTTTTCTTTTTGTTGGGGGGAGGGGGATAATGCCCACAATAAACACAAAGGTAACAAAACAGATTATTGAAGATTTATTTATTATTTTTTCAAAGAAAACAAAACTTGCTTGACTAGATAAATTGAACCTAAAAGGAAAAAATTAATTTAATAATCATAATGTAAACAAAGAAAAAAAATTATGTGCATGAAATAAAATAGGTTTTGAAAGTTTCAAATATATGAACTCTCTATTAACATGGAACCAAAAATTACTATACTGAACCACAACATGTTTGGTCAACAACAAAAGGCAAGGAAAATATACACACATTCTAAAATCTTAAATCATGGACAATAGTTCAAGATAGTAGCCTTCCATGGACTTTACCAAATTTTACTTTCTCATTAAAATATACAAAGCCGTAAAAAAGCCTCAGATTTTTTGTTTCTATGGTGGCTTTTGGGTTTTAGAAAAAGAGTAATGGTACATCAACAAATTTTTTACAACTATTTCTCAACTCATTTTACAACCAAACACCACGATTATGCCACTTCATTAAAAACAAATTATAGTTTTATAAAACTACCCTCCGTTTCATATAGGGTTGTAAAACAGTTGTAGAGGAGTTGCAAGTTGATAATTTTCCTTAGAAAAAAAATGTAGATATACATTTTTTGGTTTTTTAACCTGGGTTTTTCCAGATTATGTAGGGATCCAACGGATTCAAAAACCCGAAAAAAAAAGGTTTAAAGGGAGCCAGTGAAAGTTTTCTTCTGTAAGAAGACACCAAGATGATATCTTCACACTTTTTTGGAAGACCAAGGGGGTTTTCCAGAATTTTGGGTGCTATATAATTTATCTCCACTTAGCCCCACCAGTGTGCATGGGCCATATATTGCTTTATTCTAGAGTATGAATGGCTAGGAAATAAAAATAGGAAAAATTGTATTCCTTTTAGTGGAGAGAACTGCATGACATACCGCCAAAGGAACACCAAGAATTGCAAAAATCAGAAGTGCAGCAATTACAATGCCAGTGGGAGGCAAAGCATGGCCTTCAGAGTGATGACTCTTTGCCACAAAGGTAAGTACCAATATTGCAAGAAAGCAGAGAGCCATGAGGATATTTGAAATTCCCCATACAAAACCAGCGCCCCACTTCCTGCACAGCTTCTCCATGAGCAACGACGTTATTCCTAGAACAACTGAATTCAACATAAGACCGAGCGCACCCATTCTAACTCCAGTACTATAATTCTGCCCCTCATTAGGCTTGCCGCCATAAATCTCTCGACCCATCCAATCAGTATCAAAAAGAAGAAATGGAAACCATCCAATCCAGGTTAAAGCAGTAACAAGCAAAATTACCCATATAGGCCCTGAAAAATATCTAAAAGTCCCAAACAGTTCCAAGAGAAAAGCTTCTTGAGCTTGACCTGAAGTTCCTGGAGCATCTTCAAGAAATGGTGTGGATCTGTCACTTGGACCTAGAGGCACTTCCTGAGCAGATGATATGCTTATGTATGTGGTAATTGCAATGCAGGCGATGTCAATAAAAAAAGCAGACTTGAGATTTGCGCAATTAGCATTGCATGCAGAGTTGAAAGTAAATGGAAAAATTTTGTACCATCCACTGTATGCTCCAGTGGCAAAGCCAAGAACATTACCAACAGCCATAAACAGAGAGAAATACGCATTCGCCACTCGAGTCCTTCGATGATCGTTTCCTAGTATGACAGACATTAAGCAGAAGACAAATGTCAATTTGTTGTTTCTTTGTAGAAGTTGTTATCTTTTGATGCACTTAATCTTTTGCATACATTTTGTAGGTGTAACTGCTAAGTGGTGTTTCTGAAAGAATGAACCATATGGATGCACCATTAATAGGGGTATTCTACTGTCTGCCAGGTAGATTGCAAGAAAAATGTCTCACAAGAAACATGTGATCTGGATGTGCTGCAGAACTCAACCGTCAACCTGAGTAAGGAGTATAACTGTAACCATCCACAACCTTTACACTATGTGGTGTTCCAATACAATCAGACACAACTTTGACCGAAGGAATACAGATCAATTTTATTTGCATGCTCAACATAAACAGGCGAAACATTCTCCTTTCCTTTCCTTTTTTTTTTTTTTTTTTTTTTTACTCTCCTTGATAAATGTTTGCCATCCTCAGCCGACAACAAGCAATTGGAAACATTCTGAGAGTTTCTACCACCTTGCGAATATATTAATGCAACCAAAGTCTAGTCCGAGAAGATTTTGGTACTTCGATTTCCGTAAAAGAGATCCATTAAGTGGTAAATCCTAATCCATATCGATCTAAGACAGATATGTATCAATAATTAATAAGCATCAAAATCCACCCTACGATGCCTACCAAGTCCAATGTAAGCTTGTAACTGTACGGAACCAACAAATTAATGAGCAAAATTAATATTTTTATATATCCATCGAACAACTTATTTCTCTTCTTTTAATAATTTATTTTTGTTCGGCACACATCAGTTCCAAGGAGCACTGATAAAGTAGCAGCCAACAAAGAACTCTAGAAAATCTTCGATCAAGCAGAGCTTTGAAGGGCCCAGTTATTGATTTGCCACTGAAGACTCAGTTGCATGTTTGCAACGATTAAATTAAATGGATAGATAATAGGAAACAAAATCCATGGTGATTTACCGGTAAGATCGGCGAGCAGCGCTCTACAAGGACCCTGAGTCATATTATTGGCCACATCCAGAATCCAAAATCCGAATACGAAAACAGCCACGGCTCTGGGCCTGACGTTGCCTCGGTCGCCGAGCAACCAGCCGATGTCTGCCGAGTGTCCGATTATGAGGACGGCGAAGGCGATCATAATTGCTCCGGCGAGGATGAAGGGCCTGCGGCGACCAAAGCGGCTGGTGCAGCGGTCACTCATGTGGCCGACCAGGGGCTGGACTAGGAGGCCAGAGAGCGGGCCGCAGAGCCATATTACGCTGGCCCAGGCGTGAGGGATCCCCAGCTCCTGCACGTAGGGAGTAAGCAGAGATAGCTGCAACGCCCAACCGAACTGAATCCCACACGCCACAGAAGCCACGCGCAGCAACCGCCTCAAGCGAATCTTAGCTACGACCGCCAGTGTAGCTCTTCCCCGATGGCGCTCCGCTTCAGGGTTCGCCATTTTGGTTTTGTTCTCTTCAGCTTTTTCGTTTTATTTTATTTTTTTTAATTTTCACTTTTCTTTGCTCTTTTCTGTCTGTAACTGTTTCTGGTAGAAGAGCGGGAGCTTGAGTTGGCGGTTTTGCGTGTCCGATTACATTTCGTCCAAGTCGTCATCATCCTCTGATATTTTTTTTATTTTGTCAAATGTCATTCCCCAAAAAATAATTTACAAATCTATATTTTTGACGCGTTAACTCATATGGATGATGTGGAGAATAAAAAATATATATACGTGTGTAACCTTTTTATGATTCAATTTAAATTAGAGATATTTATGTCTAGTTTGAATTTCGAGAATATTTGAATTATTTTTAAAATAATTTATTATTATTTATTATTTTGTTACATATTTTTACTATTTTTTTTTATAAATATATACTTTTCGCTATTATTTATTATTTTTTTATTACTATTAAAAAAATATTTAAAATATCTTATTACCCAATCGTAACTTTTAGGCTACAATTATATTTTCATATGCAGTCAGGTGATTTGTAAATATTAATGAAAAAATAATAAATAATTAATAATATTAAAATAGTTTATTTACCAAATATAGTCTTATATAATACAATTTATAAAACTATAATCGTTAATAAAAATAATTTTAATTTAAAAAAGAAATGAAATTTGTAATTTTGTAATTCTAAGATGTAAAAGTTTCGCATATTTTTTAAAAAAAATTTAAATATTTTTTTAATTTTATAATATTTTTATTCAATTTTTTTCTTTTATTTTTATAATTTAATAAAATATTTTAATTTTATTTATTATATTATTATTTATAGATATATTGACATATTCTAAATGGGTGCGACTATTATACCATCCCATCTTGACCGTTAGACATATTACTTTGCGTGAAAAAAAAAATTCTCTTTTATTCTTTTTATATTTTTTAATATATTTAAATATATTTTAAAAATAAAAAAATATATCAATATATTTAAAATTACTTCTTTAAATAAAAAAAAAAAACAGGGGCCAGTTGTCGAAGAAGAAGAAGAAGAATAGCTGATCCAAATGACTGCAGCATACAAAGATGACATCATCTAATCCACTCCCATGACACAAACCTGGGACTCGTGTCTCTTTTCCACTCTGAAAGTGGAGAGAGCATGCTGACATTTTGTTCAAGGGGGATGCATCCATGCATACAGTTGTCGGCGCATCTAGCCTGACGACAGATGAACAGATAGATATAAATATTCTTTTACAAAATTCACGGAAGAGGTGTATCCCCAAGATTGGTCGGAACCAAGTTACCAACCCCTTCGATAATTAAGTAAGTATGGAAAGGTTGTCTTTTAATGATTAATAACATATCTATATATATCTTGGTGACATTTCCCATTCTAGTTGAAATAGATAGAACCATGTTTTGGAATCATTTGTTTTTGTTTTTCTAGTGGGCCATTGTTTGTTTCCGCTAGCCTCTTATTGATTAATTGACTAGTCGACACATGAGGATATATGATCCTAAATTAATATCTATAAATCATATAATCTATAGTTTTCATAGCATTATTCAAGTCTATAAAAATAGTATTAACAGTAGACGTCGAGCACAACATCTACGTATAATAGGGTTAATTAGTGGGCTACGTCTTTCTATTCTAATTCATTAATTTTGTATGAGATTTTATCGAGTTTGCGTGTTGTAACAAAATTGTTAGTTTTTTTTTTTTTTTTTTTAGCAAATATACTTCATTTATTTATGAAAGTGAAGTTATAGCTATGATCTGATACATACAAAAAAAATTTCAGATTACAAGCCAACTATTCATAGTTGAGGCTCGACTAATATATAAATTTTTTTATAACTGATATGATTTTAACTTTTATAACTCTCTACAGACAAATCGTTTGAGAGACTGCACTTTGTCTAAAATAGAGATTTCAAACCTCACCTCTAGAGGAGAAAATGATTTTCATTCTATGGACAAAATGTCTAGGAGATTATTTCTTTTTTATTTTTAACTAAACAAAAGGAAATAACAATAGATATAAAGATAGAGGTAAAAATAACGGATTATAACTGGAGATCTGAATTTTTAACTTGAAAGAAAGTAAAATACAAGAAACAAAAAGACTATAATGACATGTGAGGGACACGCCACGCTAAGAGTGTGGCGGTCAGTCGAGTTTGGTTAGTAAATCAATCAATCCTAACTAATTCAATTTATTTAATTAAGAGAAATTTTTTAGTCATAAAAAAATTTCACAAAAATAAATTTTCAAATTAACGTAATTTAATGTGATATGTTATATTATAAAACAATAGCACTCCTCTTTAATTAAACACGTTAAATATTTTAAATTCATGTTGAATTTGTAAACATATTGACTTTTAACTATAGGTGCACACCATACGCATTAAAAGAGGAAGGAGGTTTTTATGAGGATTTACGCGTGGAAAGTTAGGTGTACTTAAGCATCAAAGGCTTTAATTCAAATCATAATAAAACAGGCCTAGGAACTAACTAGTTTGGGCTTTGCCAATCCGCAAAAAGCCATGTCATTTTTTTGTGAATAGGAAGCTAGTCCAATCAACTTAGCCCAAGGGCTTGTTTACCATATATTTGAATTGAGAAGTATTAGATCTAGATGAAGATCATCTAAAAACAAATTTATACAATGATATTGTTTGATATGATATGCTGATCTACTTTATAGTTTATAATCTGACGTATCACATCAAGACATATCAATTTGTAAGTTTACTCTTATAAAATTTTAGGATAAACCAAGTATTTCTTATTCGAATTTGACTCCCAAAATATTGCACTAATGACATTGATAGCCATGGCATTTGGGGCAAAACTATAGTGATGTAATTAGGAAAAAATAAATAATTTTGAAACTTGCATTCTTCCATAACATATCAGTAACTTTACATTTAAACTTTTCATATATTGCAATTAAGAAAAGAGGTTGAACCGGAAATTATCTATATAGAAATTATAAAAAACAAAAGGTAATATATGTAAACTATAAACTAAGTTTTTGTATTTTGTTGAATAATGTATATAAGTAATGTCAAATATTTAAAGTTTTTAAGCAGCGCAATTACATATTGTGTAGCCAACTATCCAGTGAACGTGAGGTTTTTTGTTAAATATATTTCACCCATCTAATTACAAAATTTAAAAGAGAAATAATCTAATGTGAATATTATATTCTAATTAAATTTCTTGAAATAAAATACAAAAATAAAATGTAGTAACCATAAAATTTTAAATGAGACTAAATCCTAATTTGATGATAAGTAAGAAAGATCTATTAAAAATTGTTGACAATTTGCGGGGCGCCCCCTTAAGACTGGCCATTTAAGAGCATTGACTAGTGCCAATTACGAATTGTGGAGTTACTATACAAATTAGAAAAAGGAAGTTTTCTCTTATGTGTGTGTTTTCCTTTGGAAAGCCCAAGTGGTTTAATAAGTGGGTTTTTATTTTTGGTGTGACATGGGTGCAAACTTTTGGCCCAGCCCGTGTGCATGTAAGCCCAAAATCTGGAAGCAAGCCCAACCCCTCCCCTCTTGCAAAACGGTAGCATTTTGGGACTAGGATTTTAACTTTTAAGTCTTTATTTATTTCCCCCACCGCTAGCGCCGCACAACCCTTCTCTACCCCCCCTTTTAATTTTTTTTTTTTTCATTTCTCTTCCCTCTAGTAGGCAGCAGCTGCGCTACCACCCAAATCCACCACCATGCTAACTCCACGTGTTGGCATGGTTCGTGCCTTCCCTGCCACCGTCAGACCACCACTCGTCATCCTCAGCCGCTGTCGAGTCTGCCACGCACTGTGAATGGTTTCTTTCGGCCATGTGAGCATTGTTGGTTTGGTAGGACCCCATGTTTTGTGACTCATGGTCAAGCCACTAGCCATGTTAGCCACATGCCTGCCAGTCATGCCAACCATACCATGGGCCAGCTTAGGCCAACAAGGGCCAAAACATGTCACGAGCCACATTGGTCATGCAAGGCCTTATCATTTTATCATTTTTATTTATTTATTTATTATTTATTTTATTTAATAATATTCCAAGAGACCTATTGAGGGTTTCCACTTTGTAATCTTTATAAATAGGACCCTTAAGTATTGAGTTAAGAACTTTTGATCATTCGACACTTTTTCCCATTGTGGACGGTTTAGGCTTGTTCTTGTGAACACTTTGGTGCTTTTGCACTTGGGCTATTTGGGTGACACTCATGAACCCCAAGGAGAAGATCATCACATTGCAATTCTTTGAATAAGTGTTATTCCATCTATCTATCTTTTGATTATTGTTTCATCATCACCTTGAAATCCATGAATAGGTGTGATTATATTTTTATTCAATATATGAGATTTATTCAACTCTTGTGAAATTCGTGGATCTTTGTTGAATTATTATCATTTGATTCATTCAAGTTCTTAAGTATTATTACTTTTGTTCTTGAGTGTTCTTCATTGAGTTCTTGATGTTCTTTTCATTGTTGCTCTTCCAATCCATCCAAACCTAATTTTCGACCAATCCATGTGTTTGTCCATTTTCCATAAATCATTTGCTCCATACACTTTGCTCTAGCCGTAACCCACTTTCCTTATTAGTCACATTCAAATTCGGCAATCATTTGCTTTATTGGAATTGCCCTAGCCGCCCATTTCACTTCCTATGTTAGTGTTCCTATAATTTAGAAACCCTAATTGTCCTAATCTTTTCATTTCCTTACTTACCATATTCGGCCATCATAAGCCTTCCCTCCATTAAACCCTAGCCACCCACCTCAAGGTCTATAAGGAAACTCATTCCTTTTAGAAGTCTTAACTTCCTCTCATTCAAATTCAAATTCAAATTCAAATCCCTAAACTCAAGGAACCACTCTTGCCAAATTCAAATTCAAATTCCTAAACTTAAAGAACAATCCTAGACTTATTCAAATTCCATCTTATCTCCATAATCCAATCTCTTAATTCTCTCAACTTCTTCCAATCCATCTAGTCAACCAAGATCATCTTCCAAAACCGAACCACCCTAACATTAAGGGTGAACCAAACCCAAAGTCGGCCAACCCTAGACACCAAACCCTAGTCTCATTCATCCACATCATTCTCAAACCCTAGCAACTCATCCTAGACTCCAACCCTAGTCCATCTCTTCCAATCTCGAAATCCTCCTTAGCCACCACACAAAACCTTAGCTACACTACTCCTTCAAACCCTAATCATCATCCAAGAGGCCACAACATCAAGGACAACCCTCAAGCCGTCTACATTGCATCAAACACTCATAATTATCATTTAGAACACACATTTCATCATCATCATCATCATTCCATCACTCAAACATTAAACTTTCATCAACCTAGGAACCCTTCATTGCCATTATTGTTCAAAGATCAAGCAAGAGGGCAAGGTCACTCGGTCATCATTCTCACCAAGGCGAGTTCGTGGACTTAGTGTTTAGGGATAAGACCGGGGTCCCTAACATGGTCACACCTATCACAATACACACGCGTCTGGACACCATGAGCCCCTTGTCTATGGCCTACACACCGCCTAGTGTCCCCAATCGCCGCCGATGGCGAGGTTTGTCGCGAGTGCATCGTTCGGCCTATATATAGGCTAAGTCTTTTCCTCTTCGAAACCACCCCAAAAACACCCTCTCATTCTCTCATATATTGTCACATCATCTTCCTCACCTCCAGATCTACCTTCTCGTAGCTTTAGGAGAAGTTTTCTCCAGTACTACCGAGCGCCTCCGCTAGCCACCACTCCTAGTTGTGTTCTAGCGGCCATTCCATCACCCCTTGGCCTTCCCTTCCCATTCCTAACTTCCTCCTCCCTTGATTTCACCCAACCCGTTAACTAAGGCTCACTCTAGCCACTGCTCCACTGTGTTACACCACTCTCCGCCATACATTTACATCGAATTTGTCGCCCTTTAATTTTTCCTAGTTGCAGATCTCCCCGTCTTGTCCAGATCCGCCATTGCCTTTGTGGCGCCTCCACCGTCCCCGCCACCTTTGTAAGCCGTGTGACCCTACGTGTTTATTTTTTTATTTATAGTCAGTGTTATTAATTATTAGCAGATTTTTTCCACTTGCAGTGACGCTTAAGCGTGCACACTCGCTAGATCTCTTAGACGGCAAGCGCGATCATCCAAAATTTTTGTTCCGTGTGGTAAGTAAATTTCTAGATCAACCCTTGAATTTCTAACTTTGAAAAAATGCCACTAAACGTTGATGTAGTCTAGTTGTGAAGGAAAGCGGTTAGGGCCAATGTAGAGGGTTGGGTTATATTATTGTAGTTGATGATGAATGTCGGCCTAGGGCGGGAATCGCGTGAAGTTTGAAAAATTGTAAAATTGTTGGAATTTTGTCAACTGTGATGTCTGTGTGATGAACTGTATGTTGTTTGTTTGTCATGCATCTGCATTTTTATTGTTATTGCTTGTCATGATTTTATTAATTGTGCTCTGCCCTGTGGTTATGCTGTAAAACTGGAAAAATCGGGACTTTTGGTGTTATAACAAAAAAAATAAAATGATTTTGTGGGTGCGTGGATGTCACGATCCCAAATCGAGATGAGGTATTATCTCGGTGGAGCTCCTCTAGCCACTCAGGAACTTGTTAAACTAAATTATGTCCCCTGGACTATCATTGGGCAACAGCAGACTCGACCAAGATGGTAACGCTCATGGTACGACTCCATGACCCCCTGGTGGTAGGGTTTAGAAGATGTCTGGTTACGTACATGCTGGACATTGAGTTAGGCATTGCTTGTTACGAAGTCACAGGCACGGTCATTACCCATGGTGTGATGAAGGGAGCCAGAATGTGAGGATGGTCCCTAGAGGAGACCATAGTGCACACCGTAATAAATAAATGTCATCTATGTATAAATGTGATTTTTGGCGTAAGTCGCTATAATCAAAGCACATATAGGAAAGGTCACAAAAAGGGTATTTTTGGAAAAAAAATATTATGATTGTTATGCGTGTTTGTTTGTATGCTTCCATGTTTGAAATTCCTAGTTGTTGATTTGTGGATTTACTTGTTGAGATTGCGAGATCTCATTGTGGGGTTCTCACCTGCGGTTCCGTTTCATAGAATCGTAGACTTTTATGCAAAAGACGGATTGGAGCATGAAAGACCGACCTCACCTGAAAAGTGATGACCTGGGGTTTTCTTTTTCGTTGTAGTTGATGTACTCTTATTTTGTTTTTAAATAAGCTAGATGACTGTAATAATCTTATGGAAGACTTCTTTGTTTTGGTTGTATTTTAAATTTTCTGGTACTTAGTTTTTATACTATCTTATTATTTTTTATTACGTTTATAACCTGTACACATATTACATGTCTACACACACTTGAACTTGGCGTTGAGGTGCGTGACTTGAGTGGTCATCACCCCAATGTCGCAACTCCTACCATATGTTTTGTGTAAATTATTTTTCATAAATTGTATTATTTTAGGTCAGAGCGTCCCTGGATGTGATTGACTTCTATATCAATGATGTGTTTAATATGTTATACACTTATAAACATCCTTATGAAATAGATTTTTTTTTATAATTTATAAGGTTTCTTTTGCAGCGGATTAGTGAAGGGATTCAAATGAATTTGACCAATGCAATAACATGGTAGAGTATTACGTAATGAGTAATGCTAGAGAGAAGTCACTGTAGTAGTGCACACATTGCACTCATTACATGACTGCTTTTAATTCTCTACTTTTTTATTTTAAACTTGAGAGATGTGTGGTCTAGATGATGCCACATCATGTATGCAAAATAGTTATTCCTAACAGTGACTTCTATCTATATTTATTCTTACGTAATTACTAATTAAGGGCCACAAAATTAATATGCATGTGGTTTAGATACATAAGCAAGCAAGTTCGAAGTCACGAGGACGGACTGTCGAATACCGTTATACGTACATTGTACCTATAGACATCAAAGGGCCAAATCAAACTCTTTTGAGATCATGTTTAAGATCTTTGGACTTGCCAAAAAGTAACAATTTCCTTGTATATTTTCTCTACACATAAAATATATTATTTTAATATAATTAATTTATTTATTTTTTAAAAAAAGAATGGTAAAAACCGGGATGGCCAATTGTGGCCACCCCACAAGGTGGTTGACGGCGCTCATCCCCTGTAGGCATCCCGATCTAAGCTGCCCGAGAGGCTGGCCCGGATCATATGGTGACCTGAAATTTTTTTTAAAAAAGAAATTATTTTCTATTTAAAATTTTAAAAAAAAATTTACAAATTCGTTTTATAAACATGTTTAAAGGTGGGATCTACGCATTCACCAAAACCTATAATCTTTAATCTCATTATCTCCATTACTTAACTATTCATCAAAAACTTTGAAAATTCTCCCATCCAACATGCACTAAGGCTATTATTTTTATAAGAAAAGATTTATTTGTAACTCGCTTATTGACACCTAACACATCATTATATAGATCATACTATTTATAAAAAAAATATCAATATTTTCTAAACTTTTCTATCAATGTAATGATCAATCCTATAATAAGTGGAATTTATCCTATTTTTATTGATCATTTTGTATCATGACGATGGAGACACCGAAATAAATCTATTATGATCAAAGTGTTTAAGTTTTATCGGCATGTTTGGATAAGCAAAGAATTCTCAGAATTCTAAAACTTTTTTATAATTTTATTCTTAAACATTACTCAAACACAAAATATTTTTCAATTTCAAATTTTTAGAATTTTCATCTAATTATTCTCTAATCTTTATCCAAGCACAAAAACAAATACAGCTTTTACAAACTTCAAAACAAAACAAAAAAAATCAATACAATTTTTATAAATTTCCAACCAAAAATAATATTCAAACTTTATATTCAAATATTTTTTTAATTTTATAATATTTTTATTCGATTTTTACTTTCTCATTTCCTAAGAATCAATAAAATATTTTCATTCGAATCATTTGGCTGCTGTTCACAAAATTATGATACAGCAAGTAATTTCCAAAAACATGCCTTTAAAAGCTCCCTTTTGGTTTTAGAAAGCGAGGAAAAGCAAGTGTTTAGGGATAAGGTGTGTAGAGTGCATACATGCAGTACTTTTGAGGAAGTGGGTTAGTAAACGGCAAAATCTGATTGGTGAAGATTGGTCAACAGTGGGTTGTGACACAACCTACACTCATGAACAATGTTTTGTTTGGTTATGTGAAATAGTACTAAACATGAGAGATTGATGGATCTAATGCCAAGCAGACATGCACTTCTCTTACTTTCTGTCTTCTTTTTCCTCACTCTCCCCTTAGCAAAACAAACAAAATGGCCATCATGAGATCCTTTTTATCTAAACACTTTCTAATATATTAAAGCGAGAGTATCTCATTGTATTGGATGCTGCCTGTGGATAATGTCATGAACACCAACATTAAATACACAGTAGAACCCAATACTAAATTTTCAAAGTGATCATCTCTAGTGTCGTTTGTAATCCCTTTTCTTACTGGTTGTATCTGCCTTCCATACCTTCTTTGCATTCTTGTTACAATATAGAGTTACGTAGATAAACCGCCGAGCAGCGACAGCCTGCATCACGCTCGCGAGCAAGGGCGATGGGCTTTGTAATTCCCTTATTATAATCCCCTAGTGACGGTTTTAAAAAATATACAAAATTAGACTGAACCAGAACGGTTACAGTACTCCTATTTACCTAGCACAAGGTAATTGTGCTAGCTTGTCGTATTTGGAGTTTCTTGTCCTTACTAAACTATAAACAAACAAATTAAGGACAAGTTATTATGACCTAAATACGCAATTCAACCACCTAATTAATATTTAATGGGTTGTGGTAATACATTAGAAAGTCATATTGGAAAATGATGCACTAAAATTGATTGCTTTGAAATATCGACCAAAATTTCGAGAAAGACTCTTAAACATGTTGGAGACAGGTCACCCTATATGTAGCTTGTTGAAACTGGCATCGTTTTCAAACCTTCCAATTATAGCACATAGATTGGGCCAGCTTAAATATATTGATATTCTTGAATTTCACTTTTCCTTTGAAAGATATTTTATTTTCTTAGAAACATGATATATCATTGCTAATTTTGAACAAAATTAAAAAAAAAAAAAAAAAAAACCTTAACCCCCTCTTGGCCCTTACCAATCCTTTCCCCATTTATCCTAACTTGGGTACAAATTATCAAAGCAAAATAAATGTATAAGCAAAATAAATGCATGCACAAAAGCCTTGACACAAATTCATGGTCTTGGATCTCTCTCTCTCTCTTAAAGTTCTTTTCGAAACAACTTACCTATTTGAAAAATACTTTAGTCATAAATATATTACATATAAGTAAATCTACAAATTGATGTGGTTTGATGTGGTACGTCAGATTGTAAAGTTACTTTTATTATAAAGTAAATTTAATGGATTCTATGAAACTACATCAATTTGTGTGTTTATTTTATATAATCTATTTATATCTGTAACAGTTCTCTATATATTTTACCATGATTCAAGTACTTGTGATCTTTTCCCTTTTATCGTTTGTCCATAGCCTCCATTCTTCACTCACAACAAATGATTCCCTAAGTGCTTTATCATGTACATTTTGAAGAACGATAATTATTTTTTTTATTTTAAATCTTGTCATCTCTAGTTACGGCTATGAATATATCATATCTGATCGATCTAATGATGTCGTAAGAGAAATGTTCTTCTTTAATCTAGATTATCTATTCTTTTTTTTACTCATCAATCAAACATTTGATCTATATCATAAGATCATGATGGTTAAAAGATGGAAAAATATCACTTGTTTTTAAAAAAAAGTACCATACACTATCAACACCTTTTAATTCTAATTAGGCAGTGATAAAGAGAGATAAAGATGCTGAGACGCAGACACAGATTATACTCCATTTTTTTGTGCTTTTAGTCAGGCACATGGTTTCAGCTGTTTCGTGGATTTGGCCTTTTCAAATCATGGAGGCCTGAAAGGATGAAATTTGACAAGAACAGCATCTGGAATTAGGTACACGCATGCATGGAGTTTGGTGTTTTCTATACACACTGACACCGACACTGACACTTTGCTCATGTACTCAAAACTCCCCATGCATCTCCTTTTATAACTATCAATACCACCAACTTTTGTACCTTCTTCCATTTTCAAACATTATTTTTCCCACACTACAGCTCATATATTTTGTGCATCCAACCATTGATGTTCTTGAGCTGAAACATCATGGAACATAAAATTTCCTGACGAGTGACGTGGTTTCTGTCGGCTGTCCAGGAAAAAGTGTAGTAGCATTCATGTTCTACAATATAGACCATTAGTTCCTGATATATGTTCCAATTAATTATTAGACGATAAATGATATTTATAATCTTAAAATGTATAAGTAATTCATGTTTAAAAAAAATAAAAAATAAATATGATATCTTATGTGATATAGATAAAGAAAGGTGATATATATGATCTCATATTATTTGAAAATGAAAAGTTTTTACTCTTTATAAAGTTTCAATAGGATTCTAATTGTATTATTGACTAGTCATTTTGAAATATAGGTCATGTGATTTAAGTTTTCTATTGAGACGTTACAAATAGTATCAAAGCCTATTTCAACCAGAAATGTGGGACTTGAGCCGTGCCACCTACAATGGATAGGCTCGATGAGGACGTCGAGAATTTAAGAGGGTAGATTGTGATATCTTATGTGATATAGATAATGGTAGGTGGTGTATAGGATTCCATATTGCTTGGAAAGAATAAGTTCTTACTCTTTATAAGGTTTCAATGGGGCTCAATTGTATTATTGACTAGTCCTTTTAAAGTATAAGTCATGTGATTTAGACCTTCTATTGAAGCGTTATAATAAATCTAAGATCTATATAAAAATTAATTTTTTTTAACGAGACTTGCATACTTTAGAATTGTATATAATATTATTGTAGTTAGATTATTGGCATCACTCGTAAAAGTAATTCAATTTTCCCTATTAAACATCTATTGTTAATTTTGGAACTTTTATATAAACATATTATATTCACAAGTTATCCATTAACAATTTAACATAAAGTTAATTATAGTTGAGTAGCATGAGAATTCTATGTCATGATTTGCCATCTTTATTTATTTATTTTTCCAAAAAAGGACGGTACCAGTTTTTTTATTAATTTAAAAAAACCACAGTATTTATTTTCTATTATTAAAATCTCTATTCAATAATAAAATAAAACATTAAATTCTGATGTGGGTTCACGTTGAATATTTTAGGGCCTCCTTTTATATATATATATATATATATATATATATATAATTATCAGAAATATTTTAACTACAAATGAATTATATAAAAATAATCTCACAAATTAATATGACTTTATGTGATTCATTAGATTATAAAGTTACTCTTATAAATAAATCTAACGGATCACATAAAATTATATCAGTTTGTGAGATTATTTTGTGTAATTTCCTTTGAGATTAGACCATGTTATTTTGCCGCTTAGCCTTTGTCATTGGGCATGCTCCTAGTGCAATCAATTTTTTTTTTCAAACATTTTTCTAACATTTAAAAAAAATATACAAATCACTATTGACAATTTTTTTAAACATTTAAAAAAATAAAAATAAAAATAAAATAAAATACACTAGCGGTCAAATCTAGAGAGGATATCCAAGGGCAAATTAGCATTTTTTCTTAGAATTTATCCCTAGCATTAATTAATGAAAAAATCTATACATCTTCGTATTATTCACACAAGCTCGACATACCACACTTTTTTTAATTTTTATTTTTTTTTGTTTTATCAAATATTTAATATATATGAATAATGAATAGAAGATTTAAATTAGTTTAAAAAGAAAAAATTCAAAAAAAATGTTAAAAATAATATTAAAAAATTTAAAAATTTTAAAAAAATGTGATGTGTAGAGATTATGGAGGTTGACAGCATTGCTTTTAATTAATTAATTGGTTTGGTGACAGACAAATCGGTGGCTAGCTGGCTTAACCACTCTGCCTGGAATTCCTTCAGAACATGTTACTCCAATAACTGGCATGAACTATATTAATTAACTGGCAGAACATGTTCTTTGTCCTGATCTTTAAAAGGGAAATATATATATATATATATATATATATATATATATATAGAAATGAAAAGAAACTATCGAAATAAAGGGGAGAAGATGTTAGGTTGTATTAGAACACTCTTCTTGCTTGTACTCACTTGAATGAGATCTTCTGTAATTGTTTATCCAATTCCGGGAGAAATAAACACAATATCAAATCGATCATAAGATCTTTATATAGTCTGAGAATCCTATACAACATTAGAAGTTATAAGACTCACACGATGTATCTATATTTTTATCATTCAATTTAATCAGATAATGCAAAAGGATCATTAGTTCTTTTGTGTTTGTGCTTGTAATCAGATGATGCCACGTAGTTTATTAAATAAATTAAAAGCACAAACACAAAATAGTAGATGTAACCTAGAGTTGTAGTTTTCGTCTATAAGATTACCAAAACTCAATGATTACCTTAATGCATACATCAATCATTATTAAGTATAATATGCAAAAGAAACACTTATCAATAACAATCCAATTATATCTCAAAGATATGCGACTACTTTGACATGGATGATATTGAACGAGAAAATGAATATATAACACAATTCACATCAATGGAAATTTTACATTAATTAAACGATTTGTATATCATTTAATGCAACTAAAAGCTTTACACATATACCAAATAAAAACTGCAAAGTTTCACGCACTCTATTTATCATATTATATACACAATGTTTAGATTTAGTATATCTATCTAAATTAATAAGGAGTAATGTTACATGCAGTCGTTGAGTGTGTAAATGTCGTGTAGTCATTTTAAAAAAGAGTAGGATCTACTATTAAAAAATTAATTTTTTTTCATGTGGGTCCTGTATTTATTCACTTTTTTTAAAGTGATTGTGTGGTAGTTGCACACTCACGATTGCAACTATCATTTTTCATTAATAAAAGCGTGGGATGTGATGTGCTTTGGCTTAAAAAAAAATTCATAATAATAAACCTACAAATTAGCATAGCTTGATATGAAACGTCAGATTATAAAATTATTTTTATTGTAAAATTGATTAATGTATCACATGAAACTATTTCAGTGTGCATTTATTTTTATGAAATGTTTTTGTGTCTGTAGTACTTATCTTCGTAATTATATATTCTAGATATTTCTTATAATTAAAAATATACATAATTATTAACTTCACAATATATAATAAGAGTAATGATATATACAAATCTTAAATATACAAATCTCGTACAAACTTTTTATAGAAAAGTGAATTTTACTCAAAAAAATATTAAAAAAAACTCACTTTTTATTAGTAGGATCTATTTTTTTTTTTTTATGAAAAACTTATGCAAAATTTATTAGTCAAATTATAAAATTATTTTCATTGTAAAGTTAATTAATGTATCACATGAAGCTATTTCAATATGTATATTTATTTTTGTGAAATTTTTTTGTGTCTATAATACTTATCTTCGTATTTATATATTGTAGATATTTCTTATGATTAAAAAATAGACATAATTCTTAACTTCACAATATATAATAAGAGTAATGATATATATATAAATTTCAAATATATAAATATCGTGCAGACCTTTTATAAAAAATTAAATTTTACTTTAAAAATATATATATAAATTTATTTTTTATTAATAAGATCTATTTTTTTACAAAAAAAAAAAAAAAAACTTGTGAAAAATTTATTCATTTAAGACGTGACATTGTCATTACTAATATAATAATATAATAAAAAAATACACATCTCAATAATAGATATGATGAATCTAGGTTGAATATTTATCGTGACCTAAATTATTAGGATTGTGACCCACTAGAAAGGTACCAGAGTCGTGTAGAATGAAAAATGTTTCACACGGTTGGTCTTCGGATTCGACACTTTTTTTTTTTCTTTGTGGAAAGGTATGATAATATACATGTGTTTTCGAGCCCCCCACGACGAAGACAAGACAAACATCTTCCACACATGCGTCACTTTCCCACACCAATCAAATCCCAAAACCCACTCGCGCGTGGCGTTTCACCTCTTCCAGAAGCTCAAACATCCTTCACTCATTTCGTCGAATCTTCTTCGAAATGCAAGGGAAGAATCATCACGTGCTCCTTGGAGAGAGTGAACAGTTTCACGGGGTGGCTCCATTTAGTCAACTTCGGCGGCTTGATGATTTTTTAGTGCCTTAGCCGACGACTGCCCACCAGTCCACCCACACCACATGTTCACCATAATATTTCGTTTTTTTTTTTAAAGAAAAATTTTTTATTCAAGCAATTATTGTTGCATAGATTCAATTTATATTTATTTTCTATTGTTATATTTTTAAATAATAATAATAATCAAATTTTGTCAATAAAATTTAATTCAGTACTCGACATATAAAATAACTTAAATAAAAAAATTGACATGACAAGATTTAAGATAAATTATAGAAGAGAAATATTTTAATCATAACAAAATTATATAAAAGTAAACTCATAAACTAGCGTACCTTCATATAGTATGTTAAACTGTAAACTTACTTTTATTGTAAAGCAAATATAACGTATTATATAAAATTATATCAATTTATAGATTCCAAGACCGGCTCAATGGTAAGGTCATTTAGGCTATTGCCTAAGGCCCACACCCTATCAAAGGCCCCTAAAAATAAAAATGAAATGTTTAAAAAAAAAACCATTTCATTAAATAAAATTTTAAATAATTTTTAGAATTTTCAATGTTTGCAAGGCCCCATAATACTAAATTTAATATTTAATACAATAATTTTGTTTATAAGTAATACAATGAATTATTTATATTTTAAATAAATTTTTTAAGATCTTACTAAATTGAGGGAACAAAATCTTCATTGAGGCCTCGTTTTAAGTTGTTGGTATAAATATAAATTCACAAAAACTGTATTTAAAGATTTTAAATAAAATCTCATTTTATTGAAAAGTTTAAAAAATATTTCATATAATAATTTATATTTTATTGTATTATAATTACGAATGACTAATTTAAATTTCATCTTAAATCTCAATTTTTATTGCGCTGCTCCAGATAGATTTGTTCTCTTTGGTAACTATAACACTTCTAATCATAAAACAAATGGGTTATTCACACTAAAGTGTTGCTCCCATCTCAATGCAAGGTTAGATATAATAATTTTCTAATCTTTTTGAAAAGAAATAAAAAATAAAATCATAAAATAATTCTATCTGAATATTAGAATATCTGGACTCAATTATATATGCTATTTTGCAATGAAAACCACATAATTGTAAGTCCACTCTAGGGAAGAAAAAAAAAAAGGCAAGTGGGGACCTTATTATCACTTAGGTAAGTGGTTGTAAGCTGTTGTAACCTTTCTTTGTGTTTGTTTCGAACAAAATTGAATTGGCCACTGTTGAATGCTTTTTGTTCATACTTTAATTTTGGATCCATTTTGTTGTTTTTTTATGGGGACAAAAATATCTCTATACTTTGAAATTTTTTGTAGTTTATAGTCATCTTGGTTGTCGTTTTTCTTGGAAATTTGCGTTCCGAGTCAATGGTCGTCCCTTGTTGGCTCTTACCTCATTTTTCAGTGACAATGGCCACTCATTTGCTGACATCGTGGGTCACGCCTTCACAACAAGTCGAAATTAGGAGTGGTAGTGACCATCAATCTAGAAGGATTACCACTCTCCGATATTTGGTCGCTCACAATCTTATCCATGTTAACTCTATTCTCTCTCTCTCTCTCTCTCTCTCTCTCTCTCTCGCACATTGATTTTTCATGAACCTCACTTATTTTTACATCTAATGCCTAATTGGATTGTTGTAGGCCATAAAGGTTTTTTATTATTATATAGATTTATTAAATATTCTACTTTTAAAAAGTTGTATGAGAGTTTTTGAAGTTTCTCAAAGTACTATTTAATAAAAAGGAATGATATTTATAGTATTATGGTGTTCAAATTTCTTGTAATTTATTTTAAAAAAGTAAATAAATCTAAAATCTAAATAAAAAAATTATTTTTTTAATAATGAAATCTATTTTTTTTTCAAAAAAAAAAAAAGAAGTGTGGTTAGCATTTTTTAGGCATTTAAAGAACTTTTCATAAATTTATAACACGTTATTTTTTAAAAAGAGTTTATAAATTGTTAAAATTCTCAAACTCAAAACCAAACACACATTTAATTCTAGAGTTTTACTATTAGAGCACTCTCAAATATGGATTAGTCAAAACTAAATGATACTTTTAACTAATGTGAGATGAATTTACTTTTGGCTATTATACTCACATTAAGTCTACATATTGGAATTTTTCATTATGTAACAATAAAATAATATGAGATGAATTTAGTTTTGACTATTTCATTTACATCAAATTCCTACATTGGATTATCTATTTATTCATTATATAGTAATAAAATAATATTAATTTAAAAAAATTTTAATTTTTTAATTATAAATTTATTTAATTTTATCATATTTAATTTTATCAGACAAATGAAGCTGTGCATTATTAAAAATCTAGAAATATAGTATCTTATATTCATGACTTATGGTTATCTATGCAAGCCAATGCCACCATGGTAGTAAATAAAAAGGACATCATAAAAAGAAAAGGAAAGCATTAATGCACAAAATCTTTCATAAAAAGCACTTGCTTGAAGGTAGTTGCGATGAGAAGAAAAAAGAGAAACAATAATAAAAAATAAATTTAATCTATGTACAGTAATCATTAAGTTTGGAGTTTATTTAGAAATTACTGTAACTAAAATCTAATTTTTTTAGCTTTAGCTAATCTATTACAATTAATTTTTGTTGTCTAATAGTTAAATATATGATGAATTTAACTTTTAACTCATCTATTAAAGATGCTCTATTGTGTCGATGCACCCGTTGTTGTGATATTCATTATAGTTATAAAAACCTTAGAATACAAATAATTTCTTTTATTTTTAATAGTGTGTTGGCTTTGTAAAAAAAAAAATGCATAAATTTATATTTTTTTAATTTTAATGTTATCTATATTTTTTAATAAAAAAATGAAAAATGATATACATGTTAAAATATATTATAAAAATAAATTTATAAACTGAATTTTATATTATATACAGTTAGATATGTTATACAATAAAAATAATTTAATTTTTAAATTCAACGTTACTAGTATTACAGCCGTACTAACTGTCTTGAACAGGAGTGAGTTCAATGTTCTGTTTCACGGCAATGATTTTTGTACAGTGAGACTGCGATTTCGAAATAAATAAGAATGGAAAAAGAAAAGAAACTACTGTGACTTCCCACCTTCGCAAGTGATTAAAAATGGCACTCTCCTATCCTCTCTCCGTCTTTCTACTTCCATTCTTCTTTGCTTAATCGGAAAGAAAACGATTTTGCCAAATTAACGATTTTGCCAAATTCCAAGCACCAAAACAAATGTCGCCGGCAAAAATTTCCCGCCCATGCCTCTATTGTTCTTTCTACCTCCTCTGTTTCCTCTCCCTTTTCTCCGGTATCCATTCCGACGAGCTTCAAACTCTATTGAAGGTAAAATCCGCGCTCCAAGGATCGAATTCCAACGTCTTCAGTTCATGGAAGTCCACCAATTCCGTTTGCGATTTCGCCGGAATCACCTGCAACTCAAATGGCTCCGTTATAGAAATAGAACTTTCTAAACAGAACTTACCTGGGATTCTTCCCTTGGATTCTATATGCGAGCTCCATTCGCTGGAAAAGCTCTCGTTGGGTTTCAACCTCTTGACCGGTCCCATCACGGAGGACTTGAAGAATTGTGTGAAATTGCAGTACTTGGATTTGGGAAACAATTTCTTCACGGGAGCGGTTCCAGACATATCTTCTCTCAGCAAATTACAGCATCTTCATCTGAATAACAGCGGATTCTCCGGCACTTTTCCGTGGAATTCGCTCCAAAACATGACGGGTCTGGTCCGGCTCAGCCTCGGGGACAATCCCTTCGATCCTAGTCCAATTCCAACCGAGGTGGTGAAGCTTACTAAACTGGAATGGCTTTACCTCTCCAACTGCAACATCCAAGGAACAATCCCAGCTGGGATTGGAAATCTCAGAGAGCTAATAAATTTGGAATTTGCAGACAATAACATGACCGGAGAGATTCTCGAAGAGATAGGAAACCTCGTGAACCTCTGGCAGCTCGAGCTCTACAACAATTCGTTTAAGGGAAAACTTCCGGTTGGTCTAAGAAACCTCACGAAGCTTGAGATGTTTGACGCTTCTATGAATTATCTCGAAGGAGATTTGTCGGAGCTGAGGTTTTCGATCAATCTGGTTAGTCTACAACTATTCTATAACAACCTTAGTGGGCGAGTGCCGACCGAGTTCGGGGAGTTTAAGAAACTGGTGAATCTTTCGCTGTATTCGAACAGGTTGATGGGTCCTCTGCCTGAGAAGCTTGGATCTTGGGCGCAGTTCGATTTCATAGACGTGTCTGAGAATTTCTTGAGTGGTCCAATCCCACCCGAAATGTGCAAGCAGGGCAGAATGAAGGAGCTTCTCATGCTTGACAACAAACTCACCGGCGAAATTCCCGCAACCTACGCCAACTGTTCCACTCTAACTCGTTTCAGGGTCAGCAAGAACGCGCTTACGGGTACCGTTCCCGCCGGAATCTGGGGACTACCTAACGTGAAAATAATCGACATCGAGTCCAATAATCTCCAGGGCCCGATCACGTCCGATATCGAGAACGCCAAGTCTCTTGGGCAGCTGTTCGCCGGAAACAACAGCTTATCAGGTGTAATACCTGCCGAAATCTCTGGCGCTACCTCACTGGTGTCGATTCAGCTGAACGACAATCAGTTATCAGGAAACATTCCTTCAGGTATCGGTGAACTGGAGTATTTGAACGTTTTTCATCTGCAGAACAACAGGTTCACTGGTTCAGTGCCAGCGACATTAGGCTCTTGTGGCTCTCTCAGTGACGTAAACATGGCAAACAATTCACTTTCGGGTCAAATCCCATCCTCTCTAGGACGTCTACCGACTCTTAACTCACTGGATCTCTCCGACAACCAACTTTCAGGGACAATTCCGGAGAGCTTTTCTTCTCTCCGGCTAAGCTTTCTCGATCTTTCACACAACAGCTTGACCGGTCCCATACCGCAAGCTCTATCAATCGAAGCGTACAACGGTAGCTTTTCTGGTAACCAAGGCCTCTGCATCCTGGGCATCACCTCCGTTTTCCCACGCTGTCCCTCCAGTTCCGGCATTCCCAGAGACATCCGGACACTCATCATTTGCTTCGCAGTAGGTTTGGCCATCCTGCTTGTGTGTTTGGTATGCTTCGTCTCCTCAAAGAAGGAGGAAAAAGATCAAGACCGTTCGTTGAAGAACGAATCCTGGGACCTGAAGTCCTTCCACGTGTTGAGCTTCACGGAGGGCGAGATTCTTGGTGCTATCAAGCCGGAGAATATGATAGGAAAAGGTGGCTCCGGGAGTGTATACAGAGTGCCACTCCCCAACGGCAAAGAGCTTGCGGTCAAGCACATATGGAATGCAAATTCAAGTCCCAATCGCTGGAGAAAGATTCGGAGCAGCGCCACGCCGATTCTCGGGAAGCACTCTGCCGGAAAGTCAAAGGAATTCGACAGCGAAGTGCAGACATTGAGCTCAATAAGGCATGTGAATGTGGTGAAGCTGTATTGCAGCATTACAAGCGAGGACTCGAGCTTGTTGGTGTATGAATATTTACCAAATGGAAGTTTGTGGGATATGCTGCACACGGGCCACCATAAGAAGCAGCTCGATTGGGAGACGAGGTACGAGATCGCCGTCGGTGCGGCCAAAGGGTTGGAGTATCTGCATCATGGGTGTGAAAAGCCAGTGATTCACAGGGATGTGAAATCCAGCAATATACTTCTGGATGAGTTCTTGAAGCCAAGGATTGCTGATTTTGGACTTGCTAAGATTGTTCAGACCAATGGTGGCAAGGATTCCAGCCATGTCATTGCAGGAACACATGGCTATATTGCTCCTGGTTAGTGATCATATCCATTGATCAATTCCTTTGCTTTAGTTACTTTCGAAGTGCTCATGTTAAGTGTTATTTCCACCTGAACTCAGATCTTCTAGAGCCGTTTGGCAGCGCAACATATTTCAATTCTATATCTTGAATTTTTTCTTTTAATCATTACAATTTTTCTAAACTCTCAAACAAAACACAAAAAATAATACTAATTTTTTAAATTTCAAAACAGAAATAATATTAAAAAAAACTATTTTTTAATTTTTGTTTTAATTTTATAATATTTTTATTCAATATTTTTTCTCTATTCTTTTTCAAAATTCAATAAAATATCTTAACTTAAATTATTTCACTATTATTCACATATATAATAAAATATTTTAAATATCCAAACAATTGCGAGAGCTCTACATCGTTATGACCGTCTGGGTGAAGCAATTTTAGTGATACATCATTTTATAATAGTATGACAATATCATGTAATAAAAAAGGAAGATCCCCTCAAGCTCATATATGTATATCCATTCCTTAATGTTCATGAACTCTTCTTGGTTGTGCAGAATATGGGTACACATGCAGAGTGAATGAGAAAAGTGACGTGTACAGTTTTGGAGTGGTTCTGATGGAGCTGGTGACCGGAAAAAGACCGATGGAGCCGGAGTTCGGGGAGAACAAAGACATAGTGAATTGGGTTTCAGTCAATCTAAAGAACAAAGAGAGTGTACTAAGTGTTTTGGACTCTCAAATTCCAAAGGCTTTCGAGGAAGATGTTATCAAGGTACTGAGAATTGCAATTCTTTGCACATCAGCATTTCCAGCTCTTCGGCCCACAATGAGAAGTGTTGTCCAAATGCTAGAGGAAGCTGAGCCTTGCAAATTGGTAAAAATTATCATCACCAAAGACGGTGGTGAGAGTAAGTGACTGACAAAAAAAAATGAAGTTTATTACTTGACGTGACTTAATGTAATATATTAAATATATTTTAAATAAAAAAGAAGTTTATAATATGTTATATTATAATAAATTATATTAGTTTGTAAATTTACTTTTTTAAGATATATTTAAAAATTAAACATTTCTTTTGTAAAATAGTAGTTAGAGCGTGCATGTCTTTTTCATATTTGTAAAATTAGAATGTAATGTAACATAGATGTATGGAAAACGAAACTAATACACAGTTTCGTTCAATAAAGTCATGTCTTCCTTGCAATAATATAAGTTTTATAATATCACATCAAATCCAGTGTATTTTAAAACATAAATGCTTGGGGGTCTCAAGATTGGATCCCGAGAGTGTGACACTTTTTTATTTTTACTTAATAATTAAGTAAGTATTTTTTAATAATAATATATTTAAAAAAAAATATATATATATATATATATATATATATATATATATATATATATATATATATATATATAAAGGCATTTAGCCTTCTTAGGAGAATTTGTTGGGCTACTCCCTCGGTCGGTGTAGCGCGACTCATTTTAAAGTGATATTTTGCAATTGTCTTTGTGGACCAAACATTTATCTTATGTGAATGAGTTTATGGTCAACTTTTGTTTCCATTCACATATTCCCCATTCATAAGTTTGAGCCTTTACCAAATTTAGTATAAACCTAAAATTAATAAAGAGAAAAGTAAAATAAAATGCAGCATACCTAATTGCTTTCAATAATCACATATATGACTGGATAATTATGGGTCTCGAAGTCACTTAGATAGTAATATTGAGTTTTTGTGTTGGATTTTGGTTCAAAACCCATATTTCCATGCTTTTTTTGGGTTCCATTTATTAGAAATAGAACACCAAAAAATATTCCAGAAAATTAGAAAAAAAACATTTTAAACAAAAAAAAAAAAAAATTATCTCTTTAAAAAAAATATTCTCGATTTTCATGATAAATTATAAAAATTCAAAATAGATTTGACGTGGTTTCATGTGATCCGTTAGATCTGTTTTACAGTAAAAATAACTTTACAATCTCGTAAATCACATAATGTCATGTCAGTTTATGAGATTATGTTTGTGTAATGACTTTATGGTTAGAGCTTTTCTCTATATCTAATGAGCCTCAACTTTTTTACATCCTCAATAAAAAAGTATATCTGGGAAAATTACTCAAGTCAAGCATATTTTTACAAATTTTTCCACTTTTAAATATTTCATAATTTTCCAAGAAAATATTTAATTAGTCTCAAGGGTCAAAGATCTAGAATTGGGAAAAAGAGTAGGAACAAACCCAGACCACACACACAAAAAGTACCTTTCGGCCCAAGTTGATTTTGGAGATGTGTCACTTTCCTTATCAAATCGGGCTACTTACAGGGCTCAAGTTTGGAGAATATCTTATCTGGTCCATTCGGTCTGGACTACAGAACTCATAACGTGGGCATGGCCCACTGGACCCTACACTAGCCCAAATATTCAAAAAGACTGCATGTTGTGAAGTGCATTGCTAAAATGCTTCTTAATTCACTTGACATCATTCGAAATACAAAATGAGTCCTGTTTTTAAGGATTGGGTGTTCATCCAGTTAGGTTTTGTAGCCATAATGATGTCATTTATAGTTTATGTTGAATAAAAAACTCACTATCATTGAACCATCATTACTTAATAATATGATTTTAGAAAAATAAAAATATCCCAACAAATAAACATATATACAATTATTACATGTCAATGTACTTGCGTGATTCAAAACTATTAATTTCAATTTTAAGCCTAAGAACCACACAATAAATGAGAAATTTATATATGCAGTCTTAGGTTTGCAATTTTCGTACATTCTTTTTTAAAAAAGTTGATAAATTTAAGACTCACAAAAAAATTATTTTTAATAGTACTCTTTTTTTTTTAATATTAAAAAATTATACGAAACTTGCACATCAGATTGTATCTAGGATTACTCCTAAATGAATTATAACAGTTTTATTTTCTCTCAACAATTGGCCAAACTTTACCATAAATGGCCATAAAAACTTAACCAGATGTAGATCAGAGTTGGAAAAAAAAAAGTTGGCTCTTAATGAACTCTTAGGCTTCGTTTGAATTATAAACTCATCTCAATTCATCATTATAACTTTTTTAAATTTCAACACAAAATATAATAAACAATTCAACTTTTTCAAATCCTAAAATAATAATAATATTAAAAAATAATATTCTAACAATATTTTATCATTTCAACTTAACTTAACTCGACTCAATATCCAATCATAATCTAAGGCATCAAAATCGAGACAATGAGTTAACCCCTACGTGCAGTGTAGAGGTCAAGGGGACACAAAAGTGTTACTTCATTTTATCCTTCACTTGCATAGTTCAAAAATTTTTTCTTCTCAACTACTATTCACTATTTTACACCCCGTAAAAATGATTCTCACATTTTATAAAAAAAAATTTTAAGTATAAAGTGTGGAAGTGAGGAAGTGACTAGTAACTAATACATATAATTCCTTATATGACCCTCTATCAATTTCTCTATTGCCCCAATATGAAATTGAATACAATCTTTAGGGAAAGATTAACAAGGAAAAGAAAAACTTAAAAAATCTTGCAAAATTAATTAATAAACTTTTGTCATAGATTCAAAAATTTATATATTGTCTAATTACTTTTCTTACCATATATTGCATGATATAATAATTTGGGAAAAATAATTTTTATCTCCTAAAATGATATGTAATTTATTATGTGTACCTAAACTATCAACGTCGACAGAGTACAGCCCTCTCGATCATAATTTTATGATAAATAGCATCTTTCATCCACTTCTAACTGTTGAGTTAGCAAAAAGCATTTAACTTAAAGAGAAAGTCTACTTTGCTGCTCCAAGTTGACACTTCCATTTGACCGTTAGTTAAATTTTTTTTTTTTTTACTTAGTGATTAAAGAAGTAATTTTAAATGTATTGATTTATTTTTTTATTTTTTAAATGTATTTAAATATATTAAAAAAATATGAAAAGAAAAGAAAAAAAAAAAACCTTTTTATACTGGACATACCGTCCAACGGTCAAGATCGGGCAACATAGTAGCCGCACTCTTAACTTAATATAATCTTCATGGTCAGATATTAATGGACTCTGTAATGTTGGGCTTTTTTGTGGAGTCTAATTTTATATGTGGGTTAGCCCCATTGATGACCCGAGTTGAGAGTGATTCATTGCAGATTAGTGGTAGATTTTTAATGTGGCTTGGGCCATACAACAAAAGCTTGGACAAGTCTTACGAGAGATGGAGAAAATTTTTTAACCCGTTTCTTGTCTCTATATTTAACCCGCTGGATTATGGATTCCCGATCTTATATTCTTGTACTGCAGCCACAATATTTTTGTTATCATTTAAAATAAAATTTTCTGCAACTCGGCAGACGTAGGTATATTGTTAAACCAAATAAATCTTATATCATGACTCATGTGTGATTGATTCTGTTTTTTTTATTTTTCGAGCCTCATTTAGATAGTGAGATGAGATGATATTAGATAAAAGTTGAAAATTGAATAATTTTTTATTAGAATATTATTTTTTGATATTATTATTATTTTAAGATTTGAAAAAGTTTAATTATTTATTATATTTTATGAAAAAATTTGATAAAGTTATAATGATAAGATGAAATAAGACGTGCATATCATAAACACTTTCCAACTTGAGTAGATGATAATCTACAGACCGCATTGTGAACTGCAAACTGCATAAGATATTTTTTCTTTTTGGCTCGCATAAGATTTATTTTCTTCTAATAGTTATGACTTTTGTGGAAAAATGAATATAAATAAAAGAAAGATAAAGCAAGAGAATGGAATTTTTTAGGGTGTAGAGTCTAGACTAGAGATGTCTAGAGACTCTTATGTCCCCCTTTTGTCCCCTAGTTTTTATGTTGACCTGCCTGGCAGTCTGTCCATTATCGGAAACAAAACTTCTGTGAAATTCAAGCCATAAGGGTACCCTTTTTTAACTTGAAGCCTCCAAAACCACGTATATCTCACGTCACAAGGTGGCTCTCTTATTATCAACATTTAAAAAATAATATATTTTAAATCCATAATAATTTTCAGTAATTATATATATTTTCTTGAGATATCTAATTTTAAATTAGTAAGGAAAATTTAAATATTAAAATTTCATTCATAAGATTTAAATTTTTTCTCTTAGAGATGGTCAGAATTTTATATGGGTTCGAATCAGGATTTACCTTCTATGCACACTACTTAAGAGGTTCTTTAGAGATTAGAAATTGTTGAAGAAAAAACATGTTGTTTCTTTTATTCCTTCTAGGTGATAGAAAGTTCATTGTGTCTCTCCACATCTTGGTCGGCAGAGATCTTAATTTTCAATTTGATGCTTTTTAAATCCAAGTTCAATTAATTTTAAATATGCATTCTCCATTAAATATTACATCAAATTCTTGATAAAATTACTCGAATAGACTCCATTCGAGTTTAGCATATAAAAAAATATTAGTTAAGGTGGAGAATCAGGATCTACCTTCTCTGCACACTACTTATGATCAAATTTTAAGATATTATATCAAATTAAATCAATTTATGAATATATTTTTATAAAAAAAAAATTGTTACTAAAATATTTATATTTATATTTATATTTATAGTGAGGTAATAATAAATGGGTAGGTGTGCTATATATTGTCGTCCATATATTGGACAAACACAAACAATAGAACCTCCATGTTTGGAACGACAATTCTGTGGGGCATGTTATCTGTGTTTTTTCTGGCCCCACCCGGTCTGCCTGTCTTGGATTTTCTTCTTCTTTTTTGTCAAGAAAAAATGGTAGAAAAATTTGATGGGATATAATTAAAAAAAAAAAAAACATCATAGTATAAGGCAGGAGACAACAAATATTGATCATCATTTAATGAATATGTGACGTTGATAAAAGATGAATTATTGCTCATGAGTTTTAATTCCTTGAATTGATTTGTCACTTATGGCATGGTATTATTAATTTGGGCTTGCTTTGGAATATTTATTAGGCGAAATAAGTTTGGTCGCCAATTGGATGGAGGACACCCAACAAATTAAACAACTCTTGAGGTAGAGCAACTTGAGAGAGAGAGAGAGCACAAAATGCTATGGTCTTGACTTCCTTGGCCGATCAAGTATCAAGAAAATGTCCATCAAAAGATACTTATATTGGGGCATAGGGATCATACGCTCGTAGAGGTGAAGTATGGATGGTTAGATCTTAAAAATCCGAATATATTAGATGTTAGGCTTATTTAAGAGAATAATGCTATATGTAATCGTGGAGTGTACAAGTGTTGTACAGTCATTTTGAAAAAAAGTAAGGTTCACTATTAAAAAAATAATTTTTTTTTTCATGTAGATCACGTATTTATTCACTTTTTTTAAAGTGATTGCGTGTTGTTTGTGCACTCACAACTGTAACTATCATTTCTCTATTTAAGAAGATCACTTGAAGACATGGCTGTGCATAATGCTTACATGTCGATTATTTTGACATGCTACTTTCGTCGAGCTTGTAGATCAATGACCTATGACTATGATGGTACGACTTTGCATGCATGTGTGTCAAGAAGGCAATAGATTAAATATTTTCCACTGTGAAGGGGGGAAATCTCTTGGATTTGGCTAAAGGTAGGGCCCAAGTTAAAACCTAAATCTTAGGTCTGGGCTGGATCAGGCTGGACACAAGGCCCGTATTAAGGCTCAGGTATATAATATGGACTTGGTCAAACGGTAACACTTGGGTCAAGGCTCGGGTATAAGACCCGGGTCATATCATGCTTATATCAGGAAACAATACTGGAAATACAGGTAGGGCTTAAAAGGGAAGGAATATAACATTTAATAGAAAACTTGCAGTAGTTCACACCCAGCATTGATGAGATGGAAAGGACCCAAGACAGAATATACGCCGCATTCAATGCGGCCCAAGGCAAGAACAACACTCAGTAGCACTAACCACTTCATAGCTCAGCGAGTAGACAGCATGAATATATGATCTCCTGCTATGCAACTTTCTACTATCGTAGAGACCAGGTCGACAAGTATAAATAACACTACCTACAGCACACAGGTAGATAATTTAATACTATCATCGCCAATATACTTCATCTTCATCCTTAACACCATACTGATTCAAGCATAAGAGAATCAACGGACCCCGAGGTACCCCCTTATTACTGTGTAGGTGATTGCACGAACTCTGATTGAGTGAAATTGCCCAGGCCCACGAAACATGACATCAATAGTGGCGCCATGTGGCGCCCCCGACTCCCATGTAAGGAAAATACGGGAATCGAGACGTCAAGATGATGACAACACGGTCACGCATCTCAACGAAATGTGCTCAAGTGTGTGTAACATGCAAAAGTGCACAATAAAAGTCACAGCCATTAATATAAATAAGCCAACTAAGTACCAGAATTGTTTAATACAAATATTCAAAATAAATTGCCTTTAAAACGTTATACAGTTATTCGTAAAATAAAGTAAAAAGCCGAATACATAGGCAAAATGAAACAAATTCCATAATTCAAAAGCAACCACAAGTCATTCCCTTCATGGAGCCGATCCCTCAGGCTCTTCATCCTCATCTGCATCAAAATCTACAGTACCACCAAACAGTACCACAGGTAAATAATAATCCAAACAACCCACGAGATAAAAGTGCATTAATGCAACCAACATGCGTGCATATGATGAAATATACATCAAACCCAAATATCATTTCCCTGAAAATGATTATTTTCTAACACACGCCAAAATTCCATTTTGGCCCAAAAATGTAATCCGTCATTTTTTCAGAAAATGATTCACACAAAATCCAACCATATATCGGACACTGTAGGCGGGAATCGCAGGCTAGATTATACCACCATCCCTGCTTACCACTATCCCTACTGCGTGCACCGTAGGCGAGAATCACAGGCGGGATACAACCACCATCCTTACTTACCACCATCCCTACCGCGTGCACTGTAGGCGAGAATCACAGGCGAGACTCTACCACCATCCCTACAGTTCCTTTCCACACAATGAGTACCAATCAGAGCACTGTAAGCAGGAATTACAGGCGGGACTTTACCACCATCCTTGCTTACCACCATCCTTACCGCATGCACCTTAGGCGAAAATCACAGGCAGGACTACACCACCATCCCTGCTTACCACCATTCCTACCGCATGCACCGTAGGCAGGAATCATAGGCGGGACTATACCACCATCCCTACAGTCTCTTTCCCTTATTCTCAAACCAGTCAATCCAATCATTTCAAACATACTCAAAATCATTTCTCACATGAAAACCCAGTTTTCAAATAAATACATGAACATGTATGCAATCATGCGAAAACCCAGTTTTTAGTTATAAACATGAACATGCGTGCAAATACAATGAACAAGACACGACACCAATATCCAACAACCAACAAATGTCAACACAATACAATCACACAAACAACTCCATTCTTTAATCCATCCGACCCCCTTACTCTTTGGATTCAGTCCAGCATAACCAACCAGTTCACAGTAAAATGAGTTAGTGCAAAAATACATTTAAATCACGAAATTTCTTTGGAAAAATAATTACAGTGCTATATAATAATTTCTGAAGGATCACGGAGGTGCAAGAAGTGACAACACAGCTACAGAACAGTGCCAAATGCATTGTGGCTGTGGGTCTCAAAAACTCACTTTTGAACGGGGACGAACTAAGACCCGAAATTGATAGGGTAGGGCTTAGGGATGTCGGTGAAGCCAATGGTGGTGGTGGTTGGCCGTGGGTGGCAGTGTAGAGGGCGGGTTAAGGTCAGAATGCCCAAAATGAAAATGTAGAAGAATGTGCTTCACCGGTGGTAGATCGGGGCTGACGATGAGTGTATTAGGTTGCTATGAGGTTGACGATGAAGTGGTGAAGAGATAGTGGCTGGAGGTGGCGCGATGGAGGCACTGGAGCAAATGGAGGCCGCGGTTTCGCGTTGTGCGTGGGAACAAATGGCGACGCGATGGAGGCTGAGATTGGAGGGGGTGGTCGCCGAAGGGTGGGAAGGTCGTGGGCTGGGCGGTGAGGCACACGGCGAGAGGGAGAGAGGGAGAGAAGGCCTTCGCGCGAAGGAGAGTAGGGGAGAGAAAAAGAAAATGAAGGAAAAAGAAAAGAGAAGAAGAAAAGAAAAAGAGAAAAGAAAAGATGGAGGGAAAGAAATGAGGTCCAATCTTCACATATTGGGTCACAAAAATGATCCAACGAAAAAGATTTTAAAACTGCAAGTCAAATGAAATAATTTAAATGTAATGATAAAATGAAAATAAAATAATTAAATCCAATAATAAACTAATTTAAAATAAAGAGCAATTTAAATGCATAACAGTAATTAATATTAAGGAAACATATCAAATTTAATTTTCACAAATTAAAAACTATAAAAATAAACCCACTAAAAATCTGACAATTTTAAAACAAGAGCATAAATTTTTGAATTAATAAAAATAATCATTCAATAAAAATATACTAAAATACGAGGTGTTACACGTCGTCTGTGGGATGAAAACTTGGCCAAGAAAGGGCTTGAACCCTTCAACAAGAAAGGACTTGTATCCTGCAACAAGAAAGGGCTTGTACCTTGCAACAAGAAAGGACTTGTACCTTGCAATGGTTGAGCTGTATGACTACGCTCGGGTCTGCAAGTCCCAATGACATGTCGAGCTTCGTGCAAAGTTGACAGATTGGCCACAAAGGAAACGGAAGGGAAAAATGACAAGAAAGAAAGACTACAAATACACTTCTATAAAGGGTGGCATCCTGAAAGTCAGGAGAATCAAAATTTGAGAGTTGTAAAGATGCTACCATGGGTGATGGCATTAGCTTAGCTTGCCACATTTTGCTTCGAATGAGAAGATCTTTAATATATTTTCTTGGAGAGAGCAGGAGACCATCACGCAAGTAATCAATTTCTAAGCCCAAAAAATAAGACAAAGGACCTAAGTCCTTAACAGGATAAGCATGGCTCAAGTCAGATATAAGTTGATCAGTGGCTGAGGCATGTGAAGATGTGATGACTAAATGAGCAAATAAATTCTCAGATCACCATGTGCTAAGATAAAGAGAGAGGGGTTAGCTTTTGAACCAGTGAAACCATACCTAAGAAGCCAACTGCTAAGCTTCACAAACCACGCTCGTGATGCCTGCTTGAAGCCATAGATGGGTTTCTTCAATTTACAGACATAGTCGGGATGGTTGGGATCCGTGAATCCTTGTGGTTGTTGTATATAAACTGTGTCCAACAGCTTGCATTGTAAGAAGGCATTTTGGATATCAATCTGCCGAATAGGCCACTTGCGAGCTACAGCTGTGGATAATATCAAACGGATGGTGGGCGCTTTCACAACAGGGTTGAAGGTATCGTGATAGTCTATTCCCTCTTGTTGGTGGTAGCCTTTAGTTCTGGTATTTTTTAAGCTGTCAAAAAACTGGTAAGGGTGTCTGCGCGAGGGGGGGGTTGATGACGATGAGGCAGGTACGGTGCCATTAGTGAGAACACATGGGTGAGAAGAACTAGCTTGGGCTTGAGTGATGATTGGTGATCGGGGTGGAATAAGGATAGGTGAGGAAAAAGGATTGTGGGAGGAAGACTCTGTTGATGAAGAAGACGCAGAGTGTCGAGAGGTAGAAGGAGGAGAATTCAGAAGAGAAGAAGTTGGTGGGCTTGGGCCTGGGCCTAAAATAGAGCAGGGAAAAATGGGAAGATTGATGATAGACGGAGAAGGAGATATGAGTAGGACTTGGGCCTAGGCCCGTGATTTTGAGAAAGGAAAAGAATGTTCATTTTATAAAACATCTCTTGACACATAAAGCCTATTAGTGGCTAAGTCCAAACATTTATAATCTTTGTGGGATGGACTATAGCCCAGAAACAGGCAGGATTTGGACCTAAATTGTAGCTTATGGTAGTTATAGGCCGTAGATTAGGCCAATATTCACAGTAAAAAACTTTTAAGAATTTATAATCAGGGTCTTTGTTGTAAACCAAAAAATAGGGTGATTTATTTTTCAACGTCGGTGTGAGAAGTAGATTAATTAGATAGATGGTTGTTTCAAAGCCTTTGGCCCAAAATTTGAAACGTAAAGATGCATGAGCCAAGAGTTTAAGGCCCGTCTTAACAAAGTGGCGATATTTCTGCTCAATAAGCCCATTTTGTTGATAGGAATGTGAACAAGAAAAATGAAGCATGATGCCAAGTTTTTGGAAAAAGGGGTTAGTGGTTTAAATTCGCCACCACCATCGGTTTGAAAAGTGATTAATTTTGCGTTAAATAATCGCTCAATAAACGGTAAAAAACTCAAGGAAAACATCATAGACATCATATATGAATTTGAGTGGAAAGATGAAGCTTCCTCTTTCCTTTTCCATATTAAAATACCCTATTTTCACTTCTTATCTTTGAGAAGATCAATCATTAATATGCTTCTAAAACCTTAGATGGCATCTTTAATGTTAATTCCAAGTAGAAGACATCGACAATGAGTTATCTGTGTAGTCATTATGCTAAATTAAAACATATGAGATCAAGTAATAAATTGGCATGACAGCAGAACCATGTGATGCCACGTACTTTATTAAATAAATTAAAAGCACAAATACAAAATAATAGATGTAACCTAGAGATTTAGTCTTCATCTTTTTATATTTTTGGATGCTCTTTAGGTTTGAATATGTTTTTTGTATTTTCTTTTAATAAACCATGTTGCACTACGTGGTAGTACCTTGTCAATAGGGCCATATGAATAGTAATTTTCAGATGGCCCAATAGCAATACTCAATGTTTAATCTATACATGTTCATAGATCAGTCTACAAAAGTTGTATGTCTAGCGAAGCTAATTGAGGGGTAAAATTATTCTCTACTCCTTTGTTTTGTTGTCTAAGATGCATTGATGATTGATCTAACTAATGTTTCTAGATTCTAATTTCAGTGGATTGAGCCAATATCTTTTTTAGCATGCAACGCTTACGACACATCATCAATATTTTAAGAGCTTTATTATTCATAATCTTCATACACAATACTTATTTTTATTTTTTGATTTTGTTCTGCTTAAACTAATTGAATTCTTCTACTCATTATTCATACACCACACATCTAATAAAAAAAAAATTAACAATTAAAAAATTATATATAATGTATGATGTGAGGATGTGAATAGGATTTTTCATACTTTAAACCTCATTACAAATTGGGATAACATAGTGGAGACTATAAGATTACAAAAACTCAATGATTACCTTAATGCATACATCAATCATAATTAAGTATATGCAAAAGAAACACCTATCAATAACAATCCAATTATGAGAAAAGATATTTGCAGCTGTGAATTGTGTAATCGATGCGTAATCACTTTGAAAAAAGTGAATGAAATATGAGACATACGTGAAAAAAATTAATTTTTTAGTAGACTTCACTCTTTTTTAAAGTGATTATGCAGTATTTATGTACTTTACTATTATAGGTAGAATTACTCTCCAATTATATCTCAAAGATATGCGACTACTTTGACATGGAGGATATCGAACGAGAAAATGAATAACACAATTGACATCAATGGAAACTTTGCATTAATTAGACGATTTGTATATCATTTAATGCAACTAAGAGCTTTACACATATACCAAATAAAAACTGCAAAGTTTCACGCACTATACTTATCATATCATATACACAATATGTGGACTCAGTAATATCTATCCAAATTAATAAAAGCGTGGATCGACGTGACATTTCGTAATTGAGAAATGTTTTGATTATAAAGAAATTTTGTAAAAATAAACTTATAAATTGATATGATTTGATATGGAACGTCAGATTATAAAATTATTTTAATTGTTAAGTTGATTAACATGTCACGTGAAGCTATTTTAGTATGTGTGTTTATTTTTATGAATTTTTTTTTATGTTTGTAATATTTCTCTTCGTAATTATATATTCTAGATATTTCTTATAATTAAAAAATAGACATAATTATTAACTTCACAATATATAATAAGAATAATAATATATACATGTCTCAAATATACAAATTCCATACAGACATTTTATAAAAAAATGAATTTCATTCTAAAAAATTATAAAAAAATTCACTTTTTATTAGTGGGAATCTTTTTTTTTTCTTAAATAAAAAACTTACATAAAATTTGTTCATTTAGGACGTGACATTGTCACTACTAATATAATAATATCATAAAAAAATAAACATCTCAATAATAGATATGATGAATCTAGAATGAATATTTATCATGACTTAAATTATTTGGATTGTGACCCACTAGAAAGGTATCAGATGTTGAGGAAATCAACACAGCGGAAGGGATAAAAGCGGTAATAAAAAAGTACACTCTACGCACTCAGTGACACCAAGAATTTAACATGGTTCGGCAACTGCCTACGTCCACAGAAAAGAACTTTACTATTAAATAGTGGTACACAAGAAAATATTACAGAGGAGGAGGATCACACTCCACTGAACTCAACTCTCTTCTTTTCTTTCAGAGCTCTCCGTGCTCTCTCTCTTTTCTTCTCTTCTTGGATGTGATTTGAAGCTCTCGCATTGAGCTTCAATTTATAGGTGCCTTGCTTCACATATGAATGCATTTAATTGCATTCAATGGACAGTTGAGCGCTAGGCGTTGGATACTGGAGGTTGAGCAGCAAGCAGTCAATGACTGGGCAGGGACTTCAACAATTCTCCCCCTCCATGCCCATTTACCTAGATGCTCTCCATCCTAGCTATGTCTCTGCATAGCTCAAGCTTCTCACTTGTAACCACCTTCGTTAGCATGTCCGCTGGATTCTCTTTTGTATGGATCTTCAAAACCTTCAACAGCTGTTGTTCCATCGCTTTGCGTATCCAATAATAGCGGATGTCAATATGCTTGGTGCGGGAATGGTACATTGAATTCTTGCTCAGATCTAGAGCACTTTGATTATCACAATGTACCTTGTAGTCTTCTTGACTAATCCCTAGTTCTTGGAGAAAACGTTTCATCCACAACAACTCTTTCCCAGCTTCCGCTACGGTAATGTACTCTACCTCTGTTGTATATAAAGCAACACGCTTCTGCAATTTGGACTGTCAAGAGACAGCTCCTCCTGCAAAAGTGAAGAGAAATCCTGAAGTAGATTTCCTGCTATCCAGATCTCCTGCCATATCTGAATCTGTATAGCTTTCCAAAACTGGTTTAGCTCCCTCAAAACACAAGCACATCTTCGATGTACCTTTTAGGTACCTGAGAATCCACTTGATTGCTTCCCAATGATCCTTTCCTGGAAAGGAATCTGCTCACCATGCTTGTAGCATGAGCAATATCTGGTCTGGTATAAACCATTGCATACATCAGGCTTCCTACTGCTGAAGAGTAGGGGACTGCTTCCATTTCTTCAATCTCTTTCTTTGAAGAAGGACACGAGCTCTTGCTCAACTTGAAGTGGTTAGCAAGTGGAGTACTGACTGGCTTAGCATCTCCCATATTGAAACGTCTGATAACCCGTTCAACAAATTTTTATTGTGATAGCCACACCCTTTTGATTTTCCTATCACGAACAATTTTCATGCCCAAAAGTTGATGTGCTGGGCCTAAGTCCTTCATGTCAAAGGACTTGGATAGTTCCTTCTTTAATTTGTTAATCTTGGACCTATTCTCACCAACGATTAATATATCATCAACGTAAAGAATGAGTATGACAAACTTGTCATCCTGGAACCTTCGAACATAGACACACTGATCTGCAACAAGTTTTTGTAACCATGACTCATCATGAATTAGTCAAACTTCTTGTTCCGTTGCCTCAGCGCTTGCTTGAGGCCATAGAGACTCTTCTTTAACTTGTAGACTAAGTGATCTTTCCCTGGAGCTTCAAACCCTTCTGGTTGCTCCATATAGATTTCCTTCTCCAAATCTCCATGGAGAAAGGCTGTCTTCACATCCATCTGTTCGAGTTCCAAATTCAAGTTGGCTACCAATCCGAGTATATAACTCGGATTGACATCATTTTCACCACTTGGGAAAATATCTCGTCAAAATCGATTCCCTTCTTCTGCTGGAATCCTTTGACAACCAATCTGGTCTTGTACTTTATCAGCTTTCCTTAGCCATCTTTCTTTCGCTTGAACACCCATTTGCTCTTTAGGGCTTTCTTTCCTTTATGAAGTTTCACCAACTCATAGGTATGATTTTTTTGCAAAGAACTCATCTCTTCTTGCATTGTCTGCACCCATAGGCTTCTATCAGCATGAGTTTGAACTTCCTGGAAGCTCTCCAGCTCCCCCTTATTAGTAAGCAGAATATAGTCTGATTCTGGATATCTCCTCAAAGGAATCAATAGGCGGCCTCTTGCCGATCTTCTTGGTTGAGCTTCATCAACCAAAGGAGGCTAATCACTATCTAACCCTTATGGTGGTACGCCAGCTGCTGGTGGAGAGGGTTCTTGCTCCCCCTGCTCGACACCATGAGCTTCTTCTTCTGCTTCTTGATCTCGATCCTACATATCCTCATTATCTGTGGCGAACTGTAATGGTGCAGGATGTGTATAAGAACTAAGCTCTACTGACATCGAGGAAGCTTCAGTTCCTATATGTTGGTTTTCATGGAACAAAACGTCCCTACTTCTGACAATTCTCTTTGTCACTGGATCCCATAACTTGTATCCGAATTCTTCATCCCCATATCCAACAAAGATACATGGAGTTGATTTGACATCGAGCTTCTGTCTCAGCTCCTTGGATACGTGTGCAAAGACTTTGCACCCAAACACTCTTAGGTTAGAGTAAGAGACATCTTTTCCAGACCAAACCTTCTTAGGAACTTCAAATTCCAGTGGTGCAAAAGGTGATCTGTTGATCAGGTAACAGGTAGCACGAATAGCTTCACCCCAGAATGGCTTTGGTAACTTGGCCATACTGAGCATGCATCTTGTTCTTTCAATGATGGTCCGATTCATTCTTCCGGCCATTGTGCTAAAGGGTGTATGAGACCGTCTTCTCATGTCGAATACTGCGATCAGTGCAGTATGCAGCGAACCTTTTGGAAACATATTCTCCTCCATTGTTCGTTTGCAGGCACTTCAACTTCTTTCCCGTCTCTCTTTCCACTAGGGTGTGAAAATTCTTGAAGTGCTCGAAGATCTGATCCTTTGACTTCAAAACATATACCCAGACCTTTCGTGAAGTATCATCAATGAATGTCACGAAATATCTGTTACCTCCCAATGACTCTTCTTCCATGGGACCACATACATCAGAGTGTACCAAACTCAACAACTCTGATCTTCTCTTCGTAGATGAATTGAATGAGACTCTGCGTTGTTTGCCAAACAAACAGTACTCACAAGGGTTTAACGCTATTCCTTTGGCAACTTTGATGAGTGCCTTCTTCGTAAGCGTATCCAACCCTTTCTCACCCATGTGTCCGAGTCTCTTGTGCCACAGATTCAGTGAAGCCTCGTCTTCCGCTGCATTGAGGCTATCAAAACCAATCTTCACATGGGTTTTGTACAACGTACCTCAAATGTGTCCTCGGGTGACAACCATGGCACCTTGTGATAGCTTCCAAGTGCCATTGCTGAAGTAGCTGTCATAGCCCTGTCGATCAAGGGTTGTTCCCGAAATCAGGTTGAGTCGAAGGTCAGGAATGTGTCGAATATCTTTCAACACCATGGTACAACCAACGTTGGTTTTTATCTGCACTTCGCCAACTCCCACGATCTTCGAGGAACTGGCGTTCCCCATCCTTACCGTACCAAAGTCTCCTGCTTTGTACGTAGTGAAAAATTCACTATGAGAAGTGGCATGGTATGATGCTGCTGTGTCTATCACCCACTCAACATTATGGCTTGCAACGTGCAGACACGTCACGTCACTAGTGGAGAGTATTGCAACATCTCCCGAAAGAGTGACAAGGGTTTCACCATCTTCTTTCTTCAGCTTACTGCTTTGACCTTACTCTCTTAAAAACTTGCGGCAATTTTTCCTTATGTGGCCTTCTTTGCCACAATGGTAACACTTCATGTTACCCGTCTGCTGGTTCCTGCTACTGTTGGACCTTCCACGTGGTTGAGACTTCCCTCTGTTTCTGCCTCCACTTCTCTCTCTATCATCACCTCGAGGTGTTTCTCTACTCTCGGTGACAAGGACATGAGTTTGATTCATGCTTGTCTCTTTTCGTCTGGCCTCCTCATTAAACAGGGCATCCTTAACCATCGTCATGGTAAGTTTGCCATCTGGAGTAGAGTTACTGAGGGAGACCACCAGCGTCTCCCAACTGTCTGGTAATGAACTGAGAAGTAAGAGGGCTTGTTCTTCATCGCCAAGATTCAGGTTGACGGACCCGAACTGGTTAACTAGGTTTTGAAACTCGCTAGTGTGCTTGGCAACAAATGTGTCGCTTTTCAACTTCAAGTTAACAAGCCGTCTCATTAAGAGGGTCTTGTTTCGAGCAGTGTTAGCCTAATACATATCCTCTAACTTTTTCCAGAGGTTATATGCATTTGTCTCCTGGGCCACGTGGTGAAAAACACTATGGTCAATCCATTGTCTGATCTGACCAATAGTCTTCTTGTGCATCTTTTTCCATACTTGATCCGTAACTTCATCTGGCTTCTTCCCTTTATCTTCTAAAGGGTCAAATAGATCTTTACAGTTCAAGAGATCCTCCATCCGAGGTCTCCAAAAACTGTAGTTTGAGGCAGTCAGTTTTATCATGGCGCCTAATGCTGAATCCTCTATGGATTTAGACTGATTCTAAATATAAAATGCAAGTTCAGGATCTTCAAGATGGAATATCATAAAATGGACAGCACCATTGTGTCCGGAACGCTTGATTTTGTTGGAAACGAGTCTTGTTTCGTCAAAATCGGACTCAGATAGCACAAAGAATGAGCAAAAGAACCAAAACAGGAACACTGTAGCGCGTGCAGCACGTGGCGCAACAAACAGCGCATAGGTGCGTGTTCTTCACACACCAGAACCTCATTGGTGCGCGTGGAACGTGTAGGCGCGTGTATCTCACGCGCCTTCTAAAGTCAATTGTGCGTGTACTTACGCGCAAGACTCTCTCTGGAGTGCGTGCGGCGCGTGCCGAGAGTGGGTATCACGCGCTCGGGCCTCTCCTGGGCACGTGCGACGCGTGTCGAGAGTTTGGTCACTCTCCGATCTTCAGACGGTGCGTGGGAGGGCGTGCAGCCTCCGTTCGGCCTCTGGTTTTCACTGCTTTTCTTGTCTCAATGAGACGAACACAGTGGTATGCTTAAATTTTAAAAACAGAGTTACACACTAAAACCGAGTTTTCTGTAAAAAAACTCTTCCCAACAATCGCTCTGATACCACTTGTTGGAGAAATCAACACAGCGGAATCGATAAAAGCGGTAATAAAAGAGTACACTTTACGCACTCAGTGACAACAAGAATTTAACGTGGTTCGGCAACTACCTACGTCCATAGAAAAGAGCTTCACTATTAAATAGTGGTACACAAGAAAATATTACAGAGGAAGAGGATCACACTCAACTCAACTCAACTCAACTCTCTTCTTTTCTTTCAGAGTTCTCCGGGCTCTCTCTCTTTTCTTCTCTTCTTGGGTGTGATTTGAAGCTCTAACATTGAGCTTCAATTTATAAGCACCTTACTTCACGTATGAATGCATTTAATTGCATTTAATAGATAGTTGAGCACTGGGCATTGAACGCTAGAGGTTGAGCAGACTTCAACACCAGAGTCGTGTAAAATGAAAACTGCTTCACACGGTTAGGTAAGTGGTTGTAAGTTGTAACCTTTCTTTGGTTTTTTCATGCAAAATTGAATTGGCCACTTTTGAATGAGACGTGGGATTCTTTCATTTTTCTACAAATTAATGCATCTCAACTATATATAATATATATATATATATTTGTGTATATATATATATATATATGAGTTTTGTTACAGATGATTAGTCGGTGTGTTAATACATCACTTATAGTGAGACCTATTATAACTTAAAAAAAATTAAAACACCAATCATTTTTTTTTTTTTGCATTGTTGATGTAGAATGTTTCCACATCAGCAGTATACTTTGTGCTGGGCTTGGCCACCTCTTCTTTGTTGTTTCTTTCTTTCTTTCTTTTTCTGTTCTGCTATGGCTATGGAGGACTTGTATTTCTCTTCCCCTTCATGCAATAGCCAGGCTTCCCTCAGTCTCAAAGAGGTATATTCTCCCCATGCATCTCTGAATCGAAGGTTCTTTCTGGGCTTTCATAGATGAGAGCTGGACAATGTAGCTCTTCTCGCTGCGTGGAAAAAGGCAGACAGGGTGAAGCCAGGCAATATATATTATCTCTATAAACATAAATATAAATATAGCTTCTTTGAAATATTTCACACCTGTTTTTTAGTTTTTTATTTTTTTCATGTTTTGTTTTTGGGTCTAGTTTATTATTATTATTATTATTTTTTGCTGGGATTTTAAAGGAGGAGGAGGAGAAGAAAAAGGAGAAATGAGGAATGGTGAAGATAGTGTACTTACGTTGTTCCTCAAATAGTGTGACATCAAACCTTCCATATTGTTTGGTAGAGAGAAGATAGTGATACCCAACCTAGCTAGTTATTTCCATTTGAATTTGCACGGCAATGCATCCATATCACTTTCTGAATTTTTTTCCAAAGAGTTTGGCAAGCTTTTAATGCAGCAAGAAATTAAAACAAATGAGTAATTAGTTCTACATGAACAACATTAGAAGCTGATCCATTATCTTGAACAAATCTAAGCTCAGCTTGCAATGATCATGACCAATCAAATGGATCCGGCACATAAAATTAATGTAAATATAAACCAGATTCTGATATAGACATTTAACCCAAAAAAATCAAACTAATAAGTGAAAATGACTCTTTTATTTATATATATATATATATATGCCAGATTCAATCAATTTGAAACAAGTATTCTTGGAATGATTCAATCCTCTTTAACGGATGGACCAGTCCATTTTAATTGTTATCCTGATTTAACTCTTGCAATTGATGATAATCATATTTCAAAATGTTTAACTTTAAACATTTTAACCTCTGGTTATGACATGCTTGAAGGGAGCAAACCCCTCACTTTGATTTACAGGATTTATTATCGTCTTTTAAAAACGAATTTAAATCTAAAAGCAATTGCAAAACCCATCCAAAAAAAAATTCTTCTGATCCAGAGTTCAATCCTAGATGCGGAGGTTTATATATATATATATATATATATATATATATATATATATATTGAATGAAGACAATTCGAGTCAAAGAAGACCTAATGACTTCATCACTTCTCAAGCACGAAATAAGAAAATCGGCACTTTGATTTTTGACCCAGAAAACCAGAACTCGAAAGGTACAATTTTGGTACAATCCATGGCGAGGTGGGTTGGGTTGCAATTGATTCCAATAATGTCAACGTCTATACCAAAGTCAGCCAGTGTGAGCTGAGAGTAGGTGGAACATTCCGTGTTGATGATGGAACACCATGTTGGTCATGTGGATGTGGCTTATCCAGATTTACGAGCAGATCAACAATTCCGTGGGGGCATGTTATCTGCGTTTTTTCTGGCCCCACCCGGCCTGGCTGTCTTGGATTTTCTTCTTCTTCTTTTTTGTCAAGAAAAAATGGTAGAAAAATTTGATGGTATAGAACTTTTTTTTTTAAAAAAAACGTCATAGTATAGGCAGGAGACAACGAATATTGATCTTCATTTAATGAGTATGTGACGCTGATAAAAGATCAATTATTGCTCATGAGTTTTAATTCCTTGAATTGATTTGTCACTTTTGGTATGGTATTATTAATTTGGGCTTGCTTTGGAATATTTATTGTGCGAAAATAAGTTTGGTTTCCAATAAAATGGAGGACCCCCAACAATTACTCTTGAGAGTAATACTACGTGTCGTCATGAAATACACAAGCGCCGTACAATCATTTTAAAAATAAAAATATTCACTATTAAAAAAATATTTTTTTTCATGTAAATTCCGTATTTATTCTTTTTTTTCAAAGTGATTGAGCATCATCTGCGCACTCACGACTGTAATTATCGTTTCTCTATTTAAGAAGATCACTTGAAGACATAGTTGCACATAATACTTACATGTCGATTATTTTGACATGCTCCTTTTGTTGAGCTTGTAGATCAATGACCTATGAATATGATGGTACGACTTTGCATGCATGGGTGTTAAGAAGAAGGCAATAGATTAAATATTTTCACTATGAAGGGGGAAAATCCCTTGGATTTGGCTAAAGGTAGGGCCTAAGTTAAAACCCAAATCTTAGGTTTGGGTTGGATCGGGCTGGACACAAGGCTCGGGTACATAATATGGACTGGGTCAAATGGTAGCACCTAGGTCAAAGCTCGGGTATAAGATCGGGGTCGGATCATGCTTATATCAGGAAACAATACTGGAAATACAAGCAGGGCTTAAAAGGGAAGAAATATAGCATTCAATGCTAGACGAGAAAACTTGCGACAATTCACACCTAGCATTAATGAGATGGAAATGGCCCAAGATAGAATATACGCCGCATTCAATGCGGCCCAAGGCACGAACAACACTCAGTAGCACTAAGCATTTCATAGCTCGGCAAACTACCGGCAAAAGGATAGCTCGGCAAGTGGACAACATGAATATATGATCTCCTGCTATGCAAGGCTCCACTACCGTGGAGACCAAGTCGGCAAGTATAAATAACACTACCTGCAGCACACAGGTAGGTAATCTAACATTATCATCGCCAATATACTTCATCTTCATCCTCAACACCATACTGACTTAAGCATCGGAGAATTAATATACCTCGAGCGGGATCGAGGTCCCCCTTGTTACTGTGCAGGTGATTGCCCGAACTCTTAACCGAGTGGAATTGCCCAAGCCCACGAAACACGACATTACAGTGGTGCCGTCTATGAGATGAAAACTTGGCCAAGAAAGGGCTTGTACCCTGCAATGGTTGGGCTGTATGACTACGCTCGGGTCTGCAAGTCCCAATGACTTGTCGAGCTTTGTGCAATGTTGACAGATTGGCCACAAAGGAAACGAAAGGGAAAAGCAACAAGAATGAAAGACTGAAAAAAAAAAAAAAAAAAACATACAGCCAGGTACATAAAATTATTTTATTAGTGATATAGCCCAGCCATTGCAGGGTACAAGCCCAGTCACTTGACTGGCCACAGGGAAAAATAAAAGGAAATAGAAAGAAGAGTAGCGAAACAAGAAAATTGCAGCTCGGTAAAACACCATGTGCGTGGACTCCCACGGCTCAAACTCGAGAGCTGGCCGGAATATAAGCCAGTCCCTAGATTGGACTTGCCGACTTTCGTAAAGTACAAGCCCGATGTAAAAAAGGAAATACAGCGTGGCAAACAAGCATAAAAAAGTATCATAAAGTCATTTTATTCTCCAAACAAGACTACAAAGAAGAACATTACATCATCAATATTACAAAGAAGAATATTACATCATCAAACATTACAAGGAACAGAAAGAAAATTCTCGTCCACATGAGAGCAGGATGATTGGAAAGGCAATATCTCCATCAGGGAGAAAGACGTCTAGTGGAAGCCAGTTATGTTCAGGTTCAAACAATAGGATAGGCAGAACAGTCTCTCCTTCAAAAAGATGGGTGCCAGGTAGATCCAGATTTGTCTGAGCAGAAATAGGGCGCTCAACAGTGTAGTACCATCCTCACGCACAACCGAGCAGGACACTCAACATTGATGTATCTTCCTTCTCAGGAATAGGGGAGTCCAGTGGAACCCCACCCAAGTTCTCAGGAGAGCTAACTTGGTTCGGGGTCGATTGGGGTGGACGTCATGGAGGATAGACGGATGGTGGAGCGACAAGAGAAATCAACTCCAAAGATTTGATTTCCACCTTTAACCATCTGTTCTTGCCCTCCTCAGTCTCCACCGCCATGCCACTGTTCTGTTCTTGCTCTGCACAAAACTCATAAGCAGTGAGTTCTTGTACAACAGCTTCGGGAGTCGACCCCTATAAGCAAAGGGGCAAGAACAAGCACGACACCATAAGCAAAAAGGCAAGGACAAGAAGTATGGGTGGCTTATTTCTTCTTCGATATTCAAACTGCCATAACAACCACAACCTGAACACTATAGAAGAAGACGTCGCCCCTTATGGTAAAAAGTATGAAATAGGAAAGACATGGAAATTTGGAAGTCACCAAACCTAGAGAGAATGGATAAAGAATGGAATGAGATGAATTCCTCAGGAAAAAGGGAGAATTCCCTTTTATAGGCGAGAACGACATTTGGCATCCCAGGGCACCACAACTCTTGAGATCTCCCTGGGCGGCCACGTGTCTTCGAGACCTCCTAGAGTGACCACATGTCTCTCATGGGAAACCGTGGTCCATTGAGATTCGGAAAAGGCAGAAACTGTAATCGGAGTGCTACAAGGAGTTCGTGGAGAAGTTAATGATAGAGTTAAATGCAGAAACTACAATCAACGTGCTACACAGAATTCGTGGAGAAGTTAATGACAAGGTTAAATGTAGACACTGCAACCAACGTGCTACACGAAGTTCATGCAGAAGTTAATGATAGAATTAAATGCCGGGTTAATAGGATATTAGCAGCAAGCGTAACATCAGCAACATAATTAAACAGCATTCAAAGCAAACATGAATTGAAAGGATGTTAATAAGGTAGCCTCAAGATCAACGTGGAATCAATAGTAGATCGAGACGCCCACGTGCATAAAAGGTACATAAATGATCAGTACACAATCAAACAAGTATGAGATGTGACACGAGTCTTGCTCAGCATCCAACAATCTCAAAGATTCTTAAATCAGCAAAATGGTGCCACGTGGTAAACACTTAGCAAAGTGGTGCTGCGCGGTAAACACTCAGCAAAGTGGTGCCGCGCGGTAAACACTCAGCAAAGTGGTGCCGTACGGTAAACACTCAACAAAGTGGTGCCGCGCGATAAACACTCACCAAAGTGGTGTCGCACGGTAAACACCCAGCAAAGTGGTGTCGTGCGGTAAACACTCACCAAAGTGGTGTCGCGTGGTAAACATTCAGTGAAGTGGTGTCGCGCGATAAACATTCAGTAAAGTAGAGCAACTTGGTAAACATTTAGCAAATGAACTTAGCTAAGATCCCCATCAACAAGAAAGAGGTTGGCTCGGATTTCCTTCAACAAAAAATAGACTACGCTTAGGTCTCGACAATTGAAGGATACATCTTTTTTATTCTACCCAAAACAAATCAAAATGCATGGGTTCAGTAATGGAAAACAACCGAATGCAACAAGCAGAAAAAGAACAAAGAATCAAAAGTTTTCAATCAGCCAAGTTCAAACAAACCAGAGGTACATTCAATTGTGTAGAATTATCAAAATTACATCAAAGACCGATTGTAGGTTGAAAAAAAAAAAAACTTGAAGGCTAAGGAGGAGCATCACGAAAGGCCAGAGGCATATCATCTACACCCCAAGTCAACATTTCTTCATAAGCGGACTTATTTGAAGCAAGTTCTCGAGGATTTAAAGTGCGAAGGTCAATTTTGGGATCTTCAAGTAGCAGCTCTCAGAGACGCTCGAGACATCCCCTATACCCATAAATCCAGGCTTTATCGTGCAGGGCGGGAGCTTTTCTAAGTTGGGAATCAATAAGGTCCATGCGAAGCCAAGCTGCTTCTAGAGAAGACTCCAAACGGAAAACCCTGACCCAAGCTGAAACTCTTATCTTATCCCCTTGTATGGCAATCCCCATATATTTGTGGAACATTCGACAACGAATTTCAATGGCGCGCCTCTTTTCCTTCGCCAATGTTTCCATGACTTCTTTGCTTTACTTCAGCTCTTCTTGAAAATGCTCTAACTCACACTTCAGCCTCTGCACTTTGGCTTGGGTGCTTTCCCTTTCAACCAGGAGAAGCTCGAAGTGGACTTGGAGATCTTCAATCTCCTTATGGGCGGACTCTAACTCTTGGACCTTAGAAGCAATCTCCGCATTGCTTTCTTCAATCTCTAGGTCCCTCGACCGAATCTCTTTATCTTTGAGCTCGATTTCCAAAGCCATTGTTTCAAACTTATGATCCATTGCCTTTGTAAGCCGTTCCATCTTCTCTTAAAGTTAGCATACAGAGAAGAAACACTTACATTGGCAAACAGAGGCCTGAACTTCCAGGCCTGCGCTTCAAAGGATTCTGCCCGAGCCTTCTTAAAACCTGACCCAGGCTCTTACGAATTTCTTTTCCCTGAAGAAGAAGAAGGTTCTACGCATACCAACAACAGAATAACTTCAATAGGTATGGAAGGCGGACCGGATTCCTCCTCACGTTGAATAGGAACTTCGACTTGAGGAGCTTAGGGAGGGACGGATGGAGAGATTGGCCGTTCTTCACCCTGAGTAGCCCCAGAATGTGGAGAACAGCTCCCAGATGAAAGAGAAGCAGATGAAGAACCGTTCTTCACCATGATAACATCTTCATGGAACAGAGGAGTGGTCTCGGCTTGAGGGATTATGCACTCCTGAAAAGAATAAGCAGCTCGACATAAGGTGAAACTATAAAAAAAAAAAAGGAAAAAAAAAAGAGGGGGTTCGAGCAAAGATGCAAGAAGCAAATACCTGAAAGATTGGAAGAGAATGGGTAACTTCTAGGATTGGGGGCACCAGCTAGGACGTCGGTTCCAACACTGACAAGGAGACTTGAACTTCCGAAGGAATCATTTTTGCAGTCTCCTCGGAACACGGTTCCACAATCTCAGGGGATTTTGCAGCCTTCTCGGAACAAGGTTCCATAGTCTCAGGAGGAGTTAGCTCCTTGTCTCCAATAGGAGTAACCTCCATGTCCATTCCCAAGGGCGGGATTGGAGGAATGGAGTGGCAAAAACGGTTGAAATGGGATCGAAGGAAAACTGAGGGGAGTCAGGCAGGAGAACTTCGGAGGCGAAATAGGAGAGTTAGTCAAGCACTCCCCAAAGGAAGCTTCAACTTCGGCGAGTCTTTCCTCAAAAGGAGTTGGTGACTCGCGTGGTAGAACTCCCTGACTAAGAACCTCCTTAAAGGAGGGGAAAACTCTCGTTGCTGGACCAGAACCACAAGAAGCCGAGTGGTCAAAAGTCGAAGAAAAGATAAAGGCAATGGTAATGTCAGCCTCATCTCCCTTGGCAAGGCCTAAAAATGAAGGCGAAATTATGTTATCTTTTGTTTAAACGAACGCAGTAAAAAGGAGGAAGGGTCCTAGAAATCTCAAGAAATTACTTCTCGGGGGGTTATTTGCTGGAGCGGCTCGACGAGAAGTGCTCCCAGGAGCAGCTCGACGGGAACTGCTCTCTTTAGTAGCTCAGAGAGAAATGCCTTCAGGAGCGGCTCGATGAGAACTACTCTCTTTAGCAGCTCAGAGAGAAACGCCTTCAGGAGAGGCTCAATGAGAACTACTCTCTTTAGCAGCTCGGAGAGAAGCACTTTCAGGAGCAGCTCGATGAGAACTACTCTCCTTAGCAGCTCGGAGAAAAACACCTTTAGGATCGACTCGAAGGGAACTACTGTCTTTAGCAGCATGGTGAGAATCTCTCTTCTCTTTATGGGGAACACTTGACGGAGGGGGATGCGAGGGTTTCGAAGGAGCATCCCGGGAAGATGTAGGTTGAATGGGCACAGAGGCATATTCATTTGTGCGAGACCCCTTTGTGCAATTATCTTCAGGCGAAAAAGCTGCACGGCGCTTCTCCCTCGGAGGAGAAGGGGGAACCTTTAAGAAGTCCCAACCTAGCATATGTGCATGGTGGGGAAGAACAATGTAACAATGAATGTTCTCATCGCTCAACATCGAATCAGACTCAGCAAGGGTTGGATTAGCCGATGCCCAGGATATTAAGGAAACAATCATGAATTCTTCTCTCTCTGATAACTTGATGGAGAGAGATTTTGTAGTCGAAACCTTACCCCAGACAGATCAGACAGGAAACTCCTCGTATTCACGCTCTCCTTCTGGGAACTCCCACTCAGAGCCTCTTACAAAAAAGAATCGCTGGTGCCAATCTCTTATTGAAGAATAATGCCACTCCAGAGTAGTGAAACATTTCTAGGTGGATTGGGATTGGAAACTACAAATGTTTCCTGGCTGCCGATTGATGCGATACATCGACAGAAACTCCATAGCAGTAAGATCAGGGTAGTCTTCTGAATCACCCAGAATGATTCGAAAGGCCACACAACTAGCCATAATGAAACGCCAAGCATTGGGGTTGAGTTGCGACGGGGCTAGTTGCAATAAATCCAAAATATCACACACCAGGCAGCAAAATGGCAAGTGCAGTCTGTTAGAAAACATATGGGGATAAAGAGCCACCTTTGATGCCAATCCAGCCTCGTCCACCATCGGAATGCGAGAACTAAGAATTTCAAGAACTGTTTCTGGAGGGATTGGGTATTCTCTGCAGAATGCACGAAGTTCATTACTAGTCATGACCAACGTCCAACCCTTCCCAGAAAAATATTTGAAGCAGGTATCGTTCTCGCCTCGTTTGGTCATGGTGAAAGTAGACAGAAAGCTTAGAGTATTGTTTTTCAGAGAAATGAAGAGGGAGGGCGAGACGAAAATGGCAAGAGAGGAAGAAATGAATAAAAACAGTGCGATGGAATGGTTGCGTGTCTGAAACAACAACACAAAGTACAAAGGGATACACCCACACGGAAAAACAGAATGGCGCTTGACTACCACACGCGTGCGTGGAACGAACCAATCCCGAACAATGTTGAAGCTCACACCAGGGAGCGGCTTCAGTTAATGGAAACGTAGTTAATGATTATTCATTAAATGCCGAGATCGGTACGCATCCTCTTAGATATGGGGGAAAGAACGGCTAAGTACGTGCAAACCCGTTCATCTTCCATACACTCATCCAGGTTAGAAATATTTATGGGGATTCGCACAAAAAAAACTTTTTTTAATTTCCAGGCCACAAGTGTGCTAAAAATTCGTAGGGTACTGTGAAGAGGGAAAATCCATTGGATTTGGCTAATGGTAGGGCCCAGGTTAAAACCCAGATCTTAGGTTTGGGCTGGACACAAGGCCTGGATTAATGCATTGGTACATAATATGGATTAGGTCAAACGGTAGCACCTGGGTCAAGGCTCGGGTATAAGATCCAGGTCAAATCATGCTTATATCAGGAAACAAGACTGGAAATACAGGTAGGGCTTAAAAGGGAAGGGATATAGCATTCAATGCTGGACAAGATGACTTGCGGTAGTTCACACCCAGCATTAATGAGATGGAAAGGGCCCAAGATAGAATATACGCCGCATTCAATGCGGCCCAATGCACGAACAACACTCAATAGCACTAAGCACTCCATAGCTCAGTGAACTGGCGGCAAAAGGATAGCTCCGCGAGTGGACAGTATGAATATATGATCTCCTGCTATACAACGTTCCACTACCGGGGAGACCAGGTCGGCAAGTATAAATAACACTACCTGCAGCACATAGGTAGGTAATCTAACACTATCATCGCCAATATTCTTCATCTTCATCCTCAACACCATACTGATTTAAACATCGAAGAATCAACGGACCCCGACGTCCCCCCTTGTTATTGTGCAGGTGATCACACGAACTCTGATAGAGTGGAATTGCCCTGGCATGCGAAACACGACATCAACATCCACTATAGGAGTAATAACACAAATAAAAACTTTGCAAGCATATATGTTTTGATGAGCCTTGGAAAGAGGAGAGGAGAGCAATGGAAGAAGAACTTGAGCTCCTACCCAACTTAGATGGGCACAAAAGTTGGCATCAAGTATGGGTTTAGAGAGGGTTTGAGAGAAAGGAAAGTTATGTTCTTAAACTTTTCGTACTAAATTTATGAAAAGTAGATCTAACCCAAGAATATTTATCCTAATTACTTGTTATTTCGGAAAATATATATTTTGTAACTTTTAACTGATTTCCAGTCATAATTTCTCAAAATTTATATTTGCATCCTTAAATTACCATAAATTTGTAATGTGCACCATTGTCTAAATCTAAATTGTTAAGTTGGTGGATAAATTGTTTAAAAATCATAGTAATTCAAGATTAAAGTGTATTTTTCTATATAAAATAAATAATTAAATTAATATATTCCTATTAGCTTAATCAGGATAGAGATTCTTAGTTTTAACTGATTTGACTTTAGACTTCATCTTATTTAATTAGATATTTCACATATTGCATCCACCAATAAGAGAGAATCCGATCCATACGTGAAGAAGAGTGAAAACTAAAACTAATTGAGAGAATAAAAAGTAAAATTAAAAATAACTCCTTTCTTCTTTGAACTATAATAAAATAAACTAACTCACTAAATTAGTGCTACTTGTTTAATATAGCAATTTTCGAGAAACTGAAAATCCCATAGATTTTTTAGTATTAGCCCCTTGACTTTAACAAAACTGAAAAGACAACCAGATGATGCCTTTTATCAAGAAAATGAATGGATTAAATTATTCAATCTGAAAAAATTAGATGTTTTTTTCCCTAATCTGAGAAAAGACCAAAAGACAAAACAAATATAGGCAGTCGTTACTAATTAATTGTACTCTTTCAACCTTTGGTATTTTGGACCCAAGCAAATCTCTTTTACATGTTTTATAAATTATAGTTCCTAAAGATCTATATTACTTAATTAATTATAAACCCTTAATATGAGAAATGCTTAATGCCAAAAGAAATATTATTTTCCATCTTAGATAACATAAAATATTTAATTAATTATTTAGAGTATAGAGTTGGGAATGTTTGAAAATATATTTCATTTCATCCTGTCTCATCTCATCCATTTCCTTCCCAAATAACATTCATACAACTTTTTCAAACTAATAATCATTATAATTTTATCAAATTTTTAAAAACTTTTTCAAATTCCAAAACAGCTATACAACTTTTTTCAAATCATCCTATGACTATTCACAAAATTTTCATATCATTCATTTTGCAAGCATCTCCTCAGAGTTCAAGCTTAAAATGTTTACAATGATATTATGTGAAATTACTATTTATCTCAAAAACTTAAACCGAAAAAAAATGACCAAATTTGAAATGACAAACAACATTTTTCTACTCCATTAACTCTTTTGAATTTTATATACATACATATATATATATATATATATATATATATTTGTCGACATGCAAATGGATACAATGAAGAGCCAAGATGGGCAGACTGCATGCATGCACCATTACAATTTACAGCTCTCATCTTTTATTTTGGAAGAGTTTTTGATGGTTTTCCTTTATTTTGGCAGAGTTTGTCAAAAAATACAAAAAAAAAAAAAAAGATGCGAACAACTTTTTTCATAGATTTGTATGATCCAAGTTAGGGAAAAAAAGCCGGGCAATCAAGACGAAAACATAGAATAACCCAGAACATGCAAAATCTCCAAACCAACGACATGGGAAAAAAAATCCCAACTCTCCGCAAAACAAACCTGAAGAGAGAAAATCCAAAGACAATAAACTCATAACATGGAAATCCACATAAACAACAACAAAAAAACCATCAAACAACCAAAAAAATTATATTTTTTTTAAAAAAAGGTGTAAATAACGAAATGAGAAAAAAAAAACCATCAATGAAACGAAAACAAACTCAATGCTACAAATAATAAACCTAAAGAGAGAAGTATCAAAGATAAAGATAAAAACAACATACAAAATGAAGAAAAGACAAAAGATAAAGAGAGAAAGAAGTCTAGTTTCGGAGAGAGATGATGCGAAAAAACAGCCAAGAGAGAAATTAGCAAGAGAAAGCAAGAAACAACGAGAGAAAAAATAACTAAGAGAGAGATAGAGAAAAAAACAAAGAGGGGAAGATAAAAGAAAGAGAGAGAGGACAGAAAGCAAATAAAAAAGCAGACTTCACTCTTTTTTAAAGTGATTATGCAGTATTTATGTACTTTACTATTATAGGTAGAATTACTCTCCAATTATATCTCAAAGATATGCGACTACTAGAAGTCATCCTTGCATTTCATTATGAATTCAAGTGTATTTATACACTGCTTTACATAGGAATATGGAATAAAAAGAGAATCAATGTAGTTACAAGAATAGGAGAGAATAACAGAAACATTCCCTACGGTTTCTCTACTACAATATTATTATGTACTTGTGATCCAATGGTGTCATCTATGCTAATACGCCCCCTTGAGTCCAATGGGGTATCAACTGCATTGAGACTCGCCTTAAAATTATTAAACTTGTCAAGTAAAAATGTCTGCAATTTGGTCCTTAGAACTGATGAAAGAAACTGTAAGTTACTTGGTTGCAACACTATCTTGTACAAAGTGGAAGTCGATGTCCATGTACTTGGTTCGAGAATGATAAACAAGATTAGTAGCTAAGAACGTGGCCCCAAGATTGTCACACCGTAAGGTGGGAGCTTGAGAAAGAGGAAGACCAAGTTCACATAAAACTGTTTACATCCAAATAAGCTTGGCAGCAGAGAAAGCAATGAACTTGTATTCAACTTATGTGCTGGACCGTGCCACTGTCTTTTACTTTTTGGAACTCCAAGAAATCAAGCGTTTATCCAAGAAAATACAAAAACCCCCAGTTGACCTTCTATCATCGGGGCATCCTGTCCAATCGACATCGGAATATGCATGGAAGTTAAAGGGAGATGAATAGGAGAACATCAGACCAAAACTAATTGTTCATTTGAGGTATCGCAATATCCTTTTAACTGCACTCCAATGGGATAGTTTCAAAGCATGCATGAACTGACATGCTTTATTGAAAGCAAAATTGATATCAGGCCTTGTAAGAGATAGATATTATAAGGCTCCTACTACACTTCTATAAAGGGTGGCATCGTGAAAGTCAGGAGTATCAAAATTTGAGAGTTGTAAAGATGCTAACATGGGTGATGACATTGGCTTAGCTCGCCACATTTTGTTGCGAATGAGAAGATCTTTAATATATTTTCTTGGAGAGAGCAGGAGACCATCACGCAAGTAATCAATTTCTAAGCCCAAAAAATAAGACAAAGGACCTAAGTCCTTAACAGGAAAAGCATGGCTCAAGTAAGATATAAGTTGATCAGTGGCTGAGGCATGTGAAGATGTGATGACTATTTCATCTATGTAAATGAGCAGATAAATTCTCAAATTACCATGTGCTAAGATAAAGAGAGGGGCCAGCTTTTGAACTTGTGAAACCATACCCAAGATGCCAACTGCTAAGCTTCACAAACCACGCTCGTGGTGGCTACTTGAGGCCATAGATGGCTGTCTTCAATTTACAGACATAGTCGGGATGGTTGGGATCAGTAAATCCTTGTGGTTGCTGTATATAGACTGTGTCCAACAGCTTGCAATGTAAGAAGGCATTTTGGATATCAATATGTCAAATAGGCCACTTGCGAGCTAGGACTATGCATAATATTAAACGGATGGTGGGCGCTTTCACAACAAGGCTAAAGGTATCGTGATGATCTATTCCCTCTTGTTGGTGGTAGCCTTTAGTTACGAATCAGGCCTTTCTGCATTCCAATGAGCCATCTGCGTTCTATTTTGTTTTGTAAATCCTCCAGCAACTGAGCACATTAGAGGACAAATCAGGTGGAACTAATGACCATGTGTGGTTCTGAGTAAGGGCATTATACTCCTCAGACATTGCACGTCGCCATTCTGCTATTTTTAAGGCTGTTGAAAAACTGCTAGTGATTTTTATTGTAAAGTTGATTAACATATCACATGAAACTATTTTAGTGTGTGTTTATTTTTATGAAATATTTTTATGTCTGTAGTATTTCTTTTCGTAATTATGTATTCTAGATATTTCTTATAATTAAAAAAATAGACATAATTATTCACTTCACAATATATAATAAGAATAATAATATATACAAGTCTCAAATATACAAATTCCATGCATACTTTTTTTTTTTTTTATAAAAAAAGTGAATTACACTTTAAAAAATTATAAAAAAATTCACTTTTTATTAGTGGGAATCTAATTTTTTTTCTTTTTTTTTTTTATAAAAAAACTTACATAAAATTTGTTCATTTAGGATGTGACATTGTCATTACTAATATAATGATATCATAAAAAAAAAAAAATACACATCTCAATATTAGATATGATGAATCTAGAATGAATATTTAGCATGACTTAAAATATTAGGATTCTGACCCCACTAGAAAGGTATGAGAGTCGTGTAAAATAAAAAGAGAAATGCTACTTCCACCTCTCCTTCATCCCGCTCCAATTTCTCGCTTGATGTAGAATGCCCATGTGTCCTATTTTTAAATAATAAAAAATTTAAATTTAAATGCATAGAATTCTTCTATTCTCTCATCAATTATTCTTCGTATCTCTCAAACTCATTGTCTAAAAGCCAAACCCACCAATATTTTTTCGAATTCCATCGTCCGTCAGCCAAACCACACGTATTTGTCTCAAACTTGTTATTTTCCTAGAAACAATTATAGGAACCGTTTGTTCGTTACCGTGAATGAAGCTGACTTGAAATCTTAGGATTGTGACCCACTAGAAAGGACAAAGGTCGTGCAAAATGAAAAATGTTTCACCCCGTTGGTCTTGGGATTCGACACTTTTTTCTTTCTAAAAAGGTCATAATAAACATGACTTTTCGTCACTTTCCCACACCAATCAAATCCCAAAACCCACCTCGCGCGTGGGGTTCACCTCTTCCAGAAGCTGAACTATCCTTCCCTCATTTGTCGAATCTTCTTCGTAATGCGAGGGAAGAATGATCACGTGCTCCTTTGAGAGAGTGAACGGTTTCGCCCGTCCTCTAAAATTTTAGCCATCATCCACGCGCTGCTCCATTTAGTCAACTTCGCCGGCTTGATGATGTGTTTTTTTTTTTTATATATTTTCTTTAAATTATTTTATATATATATATATTTAAATATTTAAAAATAAATAAATTTAAAACATCAATAAAAATATAATTCCTTACTCAGAAAGAAAAAGAAAAAAAAAATCTTTAAAAAATATATGATAATTTTAAATGTAACATCTACATGCAAGCTTAGATATGATAATTTTCTTATCTTTTTTAAAAGAAAAAAATAAAATCTTTGAATAATTCTATTTGAATATTAGAATATCTGGGGACTCAATTATATCTACTAGAATTTCTATTTTTCTATGAAAACCACATAATTGTGAACAGCATAAGTCCACTCTAGGGAAGAAAAATATAAAAGAAAGTAGGTTGTAACCTTACTATGGTTTTTTCAAACGAAATTGAATTGGCCACTTTTGAATGCTTTTTGTTCGTACTTTAATTTTGGTCAGGGTAATAGTGCTAACTCCATTTGTGTTTTTTCATGGGGACAAAAAGATCTCTATACTTTGAAATTTTTGTAGTTTATAGTCATCTTGGTTGCCGTTTTTCTTGGACATTTGCGTTCCGAGTCAATGCTTTATTGACAACGAATTTGATATCAGGCCTTGTAAGAGATAGATATTGCAGGGCTCCTACTACACTTCTATAAAGGGTGGCATCGTGAAAGTCAGGAATATCAAAATTTGAGAGTTTTAAAGATGCTACCATAGGTGATGGCATTGGCTTAGCTTGCCACATTTTGCTCCGAATGAGAAGATCTTTAATATATTTTCTTTGAGAGAGCAGGAGACCTTCACGCAGGTAATTAATTTCTAAGGCCAAAAAATAAGACAAAGGACCTAAGTCCTTAATAGGAAAAGCATGGCTCAAGTTAGATATAAGTTGATTAGTGGATGAGGCATGTGAAGATGTGATGACTATATCATCTACGTAAATGAGCAAATAAATTCTCTGATCAACATGTGCTAAGATAAAGAGAGAGGGGTCAACTTTTGAAGCTGTGAAACCATACCCAAGAAGCCAACTACTAAGCTCTGCAAACCACGCTTGCGGTGCCTGCTTGAGGCCATAGATGACTTTCTTCAATTTACAAACATAATCTGGTTGGTTGGGAACAGTGAATCCTTGTGGTTACTGCATATAGACTATGTCCGACAACTCGCCATGTAAGAAGGCATTTTGGATATCAATCTACCGAAAAGGCCACTTACGAGCAACAGTTATGGATATATCAAACGGATGGTGGACGCTTTCATAACAGGGCTGAAGGTAGTGTAATAGTCTATTCCCTCTTGCTGGTGGTAGCCTTTATCTACCAATCAGGCCTTTTTGCTTTCCAATGAGCCATCTGCGTTGAGTTTTGTTTTGTAAATCCACCTGCAACCGATCACATTAGAGGACAAAATCAGGGGAACTTGTGTGGTTTTGAATAAGGGCATTATACTCCTCAGACATGACATGTCGCCATTCTAGTATTTTTTAGGCTGCCGAAAAACTGGTAGGGGTGTCCCCCCGGGGGGAGGTGATGACAGTGAGGCATTGTCAAGTGGGATGAGGTACGGTGCCATCAATGAGAACACATGGGCGAGATGAATTAGTTTGGGCTCGAGTGATGATTGGGGATCAGGGTGGAATAAGGATAAGTGAGGAAGAATGATTGCGGGAGGAAGACTCTGTTGATGAAGAAGATGCAGAGTGTTGTAACACCCCGTATTTTAGTGTATTTTTACTGAAGGATTATTTTTTTTTATTGTTCAAAAATTTATCCTCTTATTTTAAAATTTGTTGGGTTTTTAGTAAGTTTATTTCTATGATTTTAATTTGGTGAAAATTAATTTTTATGTGCTTTCTTAATATTTATTTATTGTTATGCATTTAAATTGCTTTTAATATTTAAATTAATTACTGTGGGATTTAATTATTTCAATTTGACTTTACCATTACGTTTAAATTATTTTATTTAACTTGTGGTTTTAAAATCATCTCCGTTGGATCATTTTTGTGACCCAAGTTATGAGGATTGGACCTCATTTCTTTTCTCCTTTTTTTCTTTCCTCTCCTTTTCTTTTCCTCCCTTTTTTCTTTTTCTCCTTATTTTTCCTTCGGTTTCTTCTCTCCCGCGCTATCTCTCTCTCTCCTCTCCTCCGCCCGTTTCTAACGTCCCTCCCAGCGCCGCTGTCCGTCGGCGGTGGTCGACACCGCCCGGTCCCTTGCATTCCCCTGTCGCCGGCCGTCCTACCCCACCAATATCACCTCCGTTCGTGCCGCCGTTAGCCCCCACGAAGCCCACGAAGCCGCGGGCCACTTTCACGCCAGCGCCGTCGTGAGCCAGCGGTGGCCTTCACCGCCCACCCCATTGTGTTCCCCTGCCGCCGGCGACCTCACCCCACCAACCTCACCTCCATTCGCGCCGCCGTTAACCACCAGTAGCCCTTCAAGCCGCGGCGTCACTTTCATTCCAGCGCCGCCGTCGCGCCACCTCCGGCCACCATCTTCACACCACATCATCATCGACCTCTTAGCAACCTATTGGACCCAACCCCACCTCCGATCCGCCACCGGTGAAGCTCCACCATCTACATTTTCGATTTGGGCATTTTGGTCTTCTACCGCCCATTTCGCCGCCACCCACGGCAAACCACCACTACTATTGGCTTCACCGACCTCCCTAGGCCCTACCCTATCAATCTTGGGTCTTCGTTTGCCTCCGTTTGAAAGTTGGTATTTGTGACCCACGGCCACAGTGTATTTTACACTGTGGTGTTGCTCAAACGTCGCCTTTTTCAACTTCGTGATCCTTCGGAAATTGTTATATTGCACTGTAAGTATTTTCCTTAAAGAACTTTCGTGATTTAAATATATTTTTGCACTAACACGTATTATCTGTGAATTGGTTTGTTTTGCCGGACTGAGTCTGAGGAGTTTCGGGGGTCGGATGGATTGTGGACGGAGTTGTGTGCTTGTTTGCATTGTGAATTGTGGTTGTTGGTTATGGCTTGTTCATGTACATCGCATATTGCATGCATGATCATGTTTGTAAAGAAAACTGGGTTTTCGCATGATTGCATACATGTTCATGTGTTTATTGGAATTGGATTCTCATGTGAGTAAAAGGAAAAGAGACTGTAGGGATGGTGGTAAGCAGGGATGGTGGTAGAGTCCCGCCTGCAATTCCCGCCTACGGTGCACGCGGTAGGGATGGTGATAAGCAGGGATGATGGTTGTGTCCCGCCTGCGATTCCCGCCTACGGTGCACGCGGTAGGGATGGTGGTAAGCAGGGACGGTGGTAGAGTCCCGCCTGTGATTCCCGCCTACAGTGCTCTGTTAAGTATTCATTGTGTGTAAAGGAACTGTAGGGATGGTGGTAAGCAGGGACGGTGGTAGAGTCCCGCCTGCGATTCCCGCCTACAGTGTCCGATAAATGAGTTGTTGGTGTGAATCATTTTCTGGGAAAATGACAAACTATATTTTTAGGCCAAAATGGAATTTTTGGCGTGTGTTGGAAATAATCATTTTTCTGGGAAAAAACTGGTATTTTATGGCTAAATGTATTTTGCTATATTGTTGGTTGCATTAATGTATTTTTATCCCGAGAGTTGTTTGGTTTATACTTACCTGTGGTACCATTTTATGGTATCGCAGATTTTGATGCAGATGATGATGACGAGCCTTAGCTTGGCTCCGTTGGAGGAGTGATCTGGGATTGCTCCTGTTTAGTGAGTTATGTTTTTATCAATTACTGTATTTACCTTTTGTATTATATTTGGGATGACTGTATAATTTTTAAAGATAAATTGTGTTGAATATTTGTATTTAAATTTCTGGTACTTAGTTGACTTATTTATATTATCCGCTGCGACTTTTATTGTGCACCTTTGCATGTTGCACACACTTGAGCACATTTCGTTGGGATGCGTGACCGTGTTGTCACCATCCTGACGTCACGATTCCCTTGTTTTTGTACGTGGGAGTCGGGGCGTCACAAGTGTCGAGAGGTAGAAGGAGGAGAATTCGGAAGAGAAGAAGTTGGTGGGTTGGGCTTGGGCTTGGGCCTAAAATATAGGAGGGAAAAATGGGAAGATTGACGTTAGACGGAGAAGGAGATATGGGTAGGACTTGGGGCTGGGCCCGTGATTTTGAGAAAGGGAAAGAGGGTTCATTGAATAAAACATCTCTTGACACATAAAGCCTGTTAGTGGCTAAGTCCAAACATTTATAACCTTTGTAGGATGGACTATAGCCCAAAAATAGGTAGGATTTGGACCGAAACTGTAGTTTATAATCAAGGTCTTTGTTGTAAACCAGCAAATAGGGTGATTTATTTTTCAATGTCGGAGTGGGAAATAGATTAAATTTACCACCACCATCGGTTTAAAGAGTGATTAATTTTGTGTTAAATAATCGCTCAATAAACGGCAAAAACTTAAGGAAAACATCATAGACATCATATTTAAATTTGAGTGGAAAGATGAAGCTTCCTCTTTCCTTTTCCATATTAAAATACCCTATTTTCACTTCTTATCTTTGAGAAGATCAATCACTAATATGCTTCTAAAACCATAGATGGCATCTTTAATGTTAATTCTAAGTAGAAGACATCAACAATGAATTATCTATGTAGTTATTATGCTAAATTAAAACATAAGAGATCAAGTAATAAATTGACATGGCAGCAAAACCATGTGATGCCGCGTAGTTTATTAAATAAATTAAAAGCACAAATACAAAATAGTAGATGTAACCTAGAGTTGTAGTCTTCATCTTTTTATATTTTCAGACATCTTTTTGGTTTGAATATATTTTTTGCATTTCTTTTTACTAAACCATGTGGTACTACATGGTAGTACCTTGTCAAGAGGGTCATCTAAACATAAATTTTCAGATGGCCCAATAGCAATACTCAATGTTTAATCTATACATGTTCATAGATCAGTCTACAAAAGTTGTATGTCTAGCGAAGCTAATTGAGGGGTAAAATTATTCTCTACTCCTTTGTTTTGTTGTCTAAGATGCATTGATGATTGATCTAACTAATGTTTCTAGATTCTAATTTCAGTGGATTGAGCCAATATCTTTTTTAGCATGCAACGCTTACGACACATCATCAATATTTTAAGAGCTTTATTACTCATAATCTCCATACACAATACTTATTTTTATTTTTTGATTTTATTCTGCTTAAACTAATTGAATTCTTCTACTTATTATTCATACACCATACATTTAATAAGAAAAAAAATTAACAATTAAAAAATTATATGTAATGTATGATGTGAGGATGTGAATAGGATTTTTCATACTTTAAACCTCATTACAAATTGGGATAACATAGTGGAGACTATAAGATTACAAAAACTCAATGATTACCTTAATGCATACATCAACCATAATGCGACTACTTTGACATGGAGGATATTGACCGATAAAATGAATACATAACACAATTCACATCAATGGAAATTTTGCATTAATTAGACGATTTGTATATCATTTAATGCAAGTAAAAGCTTTACACATATACCAAATAAAAACTGCAAAGTTTCACGCACTATATTTATCAGATTATATACACAATGTGTGGACTCATTAATATCTATCCAAATTAATAAAAGCGTAGATCGACGTGACATTTCAATAATAGATATCATGAATCTATGCTTAAAAAAAAATGGCTATGATGAATCTAGAATGAATATTTATCATGACTTAAAATATTAAGATTGTGACCAACTACAAATTTATCCCAAGACCAGTCATGTAGAATGAAAAATGTTTCACATGGCTGGTCTTGGGATTCGACACTTTATTCTTTCTGAAAAGAAAAGGTGATAATATACATGTCTTTCGAGCCCCACGGCGAAGACAAGACAAACATCTTCCACACATGCGTCTCTTTCCCACGCTAATCAAATCCCAAAACCCACCGCGCGCGTGGCGTTTCCCCTCTTCCAGAAGCTGAACCATCCATCCTTCCCTCATTTCGTCGAATCTTCTTCGTGATGCGAGGGAACAATGGCGTTTCGCCCGTCCTCTAAAATTTTAGCCACTATCCGCGCGCTGGCTCCATTTAGTCAACTTGGGCGGCTTGATGATGTGTTTTTTTATATATTTTTTTAAATTATTTTATATATATATTTTTTATATATATATTCTCTCCTGTCCTCTCTTCGTCCATTCTTCTTTGCTTAATCGGAAAGAAAAAGATTTTGCCAAATTCCAAGCACCATACCAAATGTCGCCGGCAAAACTTTTCCGGCTATGCCTATATTGTTTTTTCTACCTCCTCTGTTTCCACTCCCATTTCGTCGGTATCCATTCCGACGAGCTTAAAATTCTATTGAATGTAAAATCCGCGCTCCAAGGATCGAATTCCGACGTCTTCAGTTCATGGAAGTCCACCAATTCCGTTTGCGATTTCGCCGGAATCACCTGCAACTCAGTCGGCTCCGTTATAGAAATAGAACTTTCTAACCAGAACTTATCTGGGATTCTTCCCTTGGATTCTATATGCGAGCTCCATTCGCTGGAAAAGCTCTTATTGGGTTTCAACCTCTTGACCGGTCCCATCACGGAGGACTTGAAGAATTGTGTGAAATTGCAGTACTTGGATTTGGGAAACAATTTCTTCACTGGAGCTATTACCAGATGATAAGTCAGCTACCACAAACAAAGAGCAAATCAGTACTGCCAGCACCACTACATGCCCAACGGATTCACAGCAAACCTGCTCTTACAGCACCACTGCATGCCCAACGGATGCACAACAAACTTGCTCTCAATATTCTGTTATGAATAGATGTTTAGGGGCAATATAGTATATTCATTCTTCTGTATAGATTATTTTTTATTCATCTTATAAATAGTTACTGTACAGAATACTAGAAATTAGATTGAATACTTTTCCTACACGACTTTCCTTCATCTTCTTCATTACTCTCTTAGTCACTCTACTTCTCTTTTATTCCAGCAAACCAGAACTTCAACAAGTCTAACATGGTATCAGGCATATCTTCTCTCAGCAAATTACAGCATCTTCACCTGAATAACAGCGGATTCTCCGGCACTTTTCCGTGGAATTCGCTCCAAAACATGACGGGTCTGGTCTGGCTCAGCCTTGGGACAATCCCTTCGATCCTAGTTCAATTCCAACCGAGGTGCTGAAGCTTACTAAACTGGAATGGCTTTACCTCTCCAACTGCAACATCCAAGGAACAATCCCAGCTGGGATTGGAAATCTCAGAGAGCTAGTAAATTTGGAATTTGCAGACAATAACATGACCGGAGAGATTCTCGAAGAGATAGGAAACCTCGTAAACCTCTGGCAGCTCAAGCTCTACAACAATTCGTTTACGGGAAAACTTCCGGTTGGTCTAAGAAACCTCACGAAGCTTGAGATGTTTGACTCTTCTATGAATCATCTCGAAGGAGATTTGTCGGAGCTGAGGTTTTCGATCAATCTGGTTAGTCTGCAACTATTCTATAACAACCTTAGTGGGCGAGTGCCGGCCGAGTTCGGCGAGTTTAAGAAACTGGTGAATCTTTCGCTGTATTCGAACAGGTTGATGGGTCCTCTGCCTGAGAAGCTTGGATCTTGGGCGCAATTCGATTTCATCGACGTGTCTGAGAATTTCTTGAGCAAGCCCACCCGATATGTGCAAGCAGGGCAGCCTGAAGGAGCTTCTCATGCTTGACAACAAACTTACCGGCGAAATTCCGGCAACCTACGCCAACTGTTCCACTCTAGCTCGTTTCAGGGTCAGCAAGAACGCGCTTACGGGTACCGTTCCCGCCGGAATCTGGGGACTACCTAACGTGAAAATAATCGACATCGAGTCCAATAATCTCCAGGGCCCGATCACGTCCGATATCGAGAACGGCAAGTCTCTTGGGCAGCTGTTCGCCGGAAACAACCGCTTATCAGGTGTAATACCTGCCGAAATCTCTGGCGCTACCTCACTGGTGTTGATTCAGTTGAACGACAACCAGTTTTCAGGAAACATTCCTTCAGGTATCAGTGAACTGGAGCATTTGAACGTTTTTCATCTGCAGAACAACAGGTTCACTGGTTCAGTGCCAGCGACATTAGGCTCCTGTGGCTCTCTCAGTGACGTAAACATGGCAAACAATTCACTTTCGGGTCAAATCCCATCCTCTCTAGGACGTCTACCGACTCTTAACTCTCTGGATCTCTCCGACAACCAACTTTCAGGGACAATTCCGGAGAGCTTTTCTTCTCTCCGGCTAAGCTTTCTCGATCTTTCACACAACAGCTTGACCGGTCCCATACCGCAAGCTCTATCAATCGAAGCGTACAACGGTAGCTTTTCTGGTAACCGAGGCCTCTGCATCCTGGGCATCACCTCCGTTTTCCCACGCTGTCCCTCCAGTTCCGGCATTCCCAGTGACATCCGGACACTCATCATTTGCTTCGCAGTAGGTTTGGCCATCCTGCTTGTGTGTTTGGTATGCTTCGTCTCCTCAAAGGAGGAAAAAGATCAAGACCGTTCGTTGAAGAACGAATCCTGGGACCTGAAGTCCTTCCAGGTGTTGAGCTTCACGGAGGGCGAGATTCTTGGTGCCATCAAGCCGGAGAATATGATAGGAAAAGGTGGCTCCGGGAGTGTGTACAGAGTGCCACTCCCCAACGGCAAAGAGCTTGCGGTCAAGCACATATGGAATGCAAATTCAAGTACCAATCGCTGGAGAAAGATTCGGAGCAGCGCCACGCCGATTCTCGGGAAGCACTCTGCCGGAAAGTCAAAGGAATTCGACAGCGAAGTGCAGACATTGAGCTCAATAAGGCATGTGAATGTGGTGATTGCAGCATTACAAGCGAGGACTCGAGCTTGTTGGTGTATGAATATTTACCAAATGGAAGTTTGTGGGATATGCTGCACACGGGCCACCAAAAGAAGCAGCTCGATTGGGAGACGAGGTACGAGATCGCCGTCGGTGCGGCCAAAGGGTTGGAGTATCTGCATCATGGGTGTGAAAAGCCAGTGATTCACAGGGATGTGAAGTCCAGCAATATACTTCTGGATGAGTTCTTAAAGCCAAGGATTGCTGATTTTGGACTTGCTAAGATTGTTCAGACCAATGGTGGCAAGGATTCCAGCCATGTCATTCCAGGAACACATGGCTATATTGCTCCTGGTTAGTGATCATATCCATTGATCAATTCCTTTGCTTTAGTTACTTTCGAAGTACTCATGTTAAGTGTTATTTCCACCTGAACTCAGATCTTCTAGAGCCGTTTGGCAGCACAACATATTTCAATTCTATATCTTCAAGCTCATATATGTATATCCATTCCTTAATGTTCATGAACTCTTCTTGGTTGTGTAGAATATGGGTACACATGCAGAGTGAATGAGAAGAGTGACGTGTACAGTTTTGGAGTGGTTCTGATGGAGCTGGTGACCGGAAAAAGACCGATGGAGCCGGAGTTCGGGGAGAACAAAGACATAGTGAATTGGGTTTCTGACAATCTAAAGAACAAAGAGAGTGTTTTGGACTCTCAAATTCCAAAGGCTTTCGAGGAAGATGTTATCAAGGTACTGAGAATTGCAATTCTTTGCACATCAGCACTTCCAGATCTTCGGCCCACAATGAGAAGTGTTGTCCAAATGCTAGAGGAAGCCACTAAGCCTTGCAAATTGGGAAAAATTATCATCACCCAAGATGTTGGTGAGAGTAACAAAAAGGATGTGACAGACACAAAAAAATAAAGTTTATTATTTGATGTGATTTAACGTGATAGTTAAATTTATTTTAAAAAAAATTTATAAATTAATAGTATTATAACAAGTCACATCAGTTTATAAATTTACGTTTATAAGAAATGTTTGAACTCTTTGTAACATAGTCTTTTTCATATTTATAAAATGAGAATGTAACATGGATGTGTGGAAAACGAAACTAATCCACAGTTTCATTCAATAAAGTTATGCCATCCCTGCAATAATATAAGTTTTATAATATCACATATCACATCAAATTCCATGTATTTTAAAGTAGAAATGCTTGGGATCTCAAGACTGGATCTCGAGAGTGTCTACCGACTTTTTTTGTTTTTATTTAGTAATTAAGTAAATATTTTTTAATGATATTATGAATATTTTTTAAATGTTTAACGATATATATATAAAGGGCATTTGGCCTTCTTGAGAGAATTTGTCGGGTTACACCCTCAATGCACGACTTTTAAAGTGATATTTTGCAATTCTCTTTGTGGACCAAACATAAGTTTGAGCCTTTACCAAATTTAGCATAACCCTAAAACTAATAAAGAGAAAAGTAACATAAAATGCAGATATTCACATATATGACTGGATAATTATGGGTCTCGAAGTCACTTAGATAGTAATATTGAGTTTTTGTGTTGGATTTTGGTTCAAAACCCATATTTCCATGCTTTTTTTGGGTTCCATTTATTAGAAATAGAACACCAAAAAATATTCCAGAAAATTAGAAAAAAAAAACATTTTAAACAAAAAAAAAAATTATCTCTTTAAAAAAAATATTCTCGATTTTCATGATAAATTATAAAAATTCAAAATAGATTTGACGTGATTTCATGTGATCCGTTAGATCTTTTTTATAATAAAAATAACTTTACAATTTCGTAAATCACATAATGTCATGTCAGTTTGTGAGATTGTGTTTGTGTAATGACTTTATGGTTAGAGTTTTTCTCTATATCTAATGAGCCTCAACTTTTTTACATCCTCAATAAAAAAGTTAAGCATCTTTTTACAAATTTTTCCACTTTTAAATATTTCATAATTTTCTAAGAAAATATTTAATTAGTCTCAAAGCGTCAAAGATCTAGAATTGGGAAAAAGAGTAGGAACAAGCCCAGACCACACGCACAAAAAGTACCTTTCGGCCCAAGTTGATTTTGGAGAGGTGTCACTTTCCTTATCAAGTCGGGCTACGTACAGGGCTCAAGTTTGGAGAATATCTTATCTGATCCTTTCGGTCTGGACTACAGAACTCATAACATGGGCATGGCCCACTAGACCCTACACTAGCCCAAATATTCAAAAAGACTGCATGTTGTGAAGTGCATTGCTAACAAGCTTTTTAATCCTGGGAGCAGGGTCGAACCCGCGCCGGGCGAGGTAGGGGTGACTGACCGCGGCGGCAAGGCTCTGAACAAAATTTGCTTTGACCGGGTGGTTTTGCCGATGAAAATTTTTACCATACCGTTTTGTTCTAAACAAGTTAAAGCTTTCGTTTGGTTACGTAGATAAAGTGAGGTAAAAGTTTAAAATTAAATAAAATATTATTAAAATATTATTTTTATTTAAAGTTTTGGAAAACTTAAAATTATTTTTTATATTTTATTTGAAAGTTTAAGAAAATTATAATGATTAGATGAAATGAAATAATTTATGAAAATAAATCAGGCCTTAGCATCGTTTGGTTTCACAAACCTTTTAAACAATTTCATCACATCTCATTTCATCTCAACAATCAAATACCATCCAAATACAAACATTTTTTAATTTTAAATTTTTAAATTTTTTTATCTAATCATTACAATTTTTTCAAACTTAAAAAAATATAAAAAATAACTCAACATTTTCAAATCGTAAAACAAAATTATATTAAAAAATTATACTTTAACACTCTTTTAACTTTATAATTTTTTTATTCAATTTTTTTCTCTCATTTCTAAAAATTCCATAAAAATCTTAACTCAAACTCTTTTACTACTATTCATAAAATATCTTACTATTATTTACAGATTTCTCATCTTATTTTATCTTATCAGTGTAACCAAATAAGACTTTAATAATTCAGCTAGAGTAGTTCTACACATTCACACAATTTTTTTTTAATAGGAAACACATTCGCACAATTTTACTCACAATATTATATGTATTGAGTGGAAACCCAATTTTATAAGTATTTTTTTTTAATTTGAATTAAAGATTTTAATTCTTTTTTAATATTTTCACAATTTTCAACGGTTGATACATCAACACATGAGGTTATATAAATAAAATCGTAAGTATAAATAACATTTTTCATTCAGCTATTTTATTTTCTATTTAATTTTATTTCATATAATATTTTGACAGAGAAAATCTCAATTCTTAGAGAGATTTATTATAAAATTATTATTTACTTTTAAACACATTATTTCTTTAGGTTTTGAAATTATTTTTTATTTCTTACTCTTTAATCATTTTTTTTTATTTATTATCATTTTGTTAGTGTTGTTCCTTAAAAAATCCAATTTAACTATTTATCCCAACCTAAAATTCGTGGTCCTTCCAAAGTTATAATCCTGATTTCATCCCATTCTAAAACTATCGACTTTTTGTTCTAATTCTCTCTACTTTTGCAGGGCTAAATAGAGAGACAGGATATCAATTCCATGATTTCATATGCTTACATGTAAAAACTTGCAAATCAGCCAATTCATGCATGTGACTTGTTTGGATAGGGTGATGATTTGATCTCATTTAATCTCAAATTATAATTTTTTAAATTTTCAGACAAAATATAATAAATAATTGAATATTTTTAAATTTTAAAATAATAAAAATATTAAAAAATAATATTCTAATAATATTTTATTCAACTCATCTCAATTATCTCATTTCATCTCACCTCACTATCGAAACAAGTTCTAGATTTAAATGAACTTTTTTTTTCTTGATAATTAAGGTTGAAAATTAACCCAAAAAAAACCTAATATTGTGACAGCAGCACCATCATGTGTGATGTTTATCAGAACGGAGGAGGTAATAATGCCATAGATGAACGAATAATATATAATTACCAAGTTATAAATAGATTAATTCCGACAAAATTGATCTTTGTTTCCCACTTTTGAGATTCTCCCCAGTTAGAATTGGAAATCATGATCAACCCTTTGAATAAATTATTATATAAATATGCATAACTTTTATTCGTAGAGAGAAAATGCTAAATAATATTCTAGATTATTTGGGTATTGCATCTAAAAAAAACATATGATTAATTAATTGGAGTAGAATCTCATAAGAAAATCCTTCATTCCATACAGTGACGAGGAGTTTATATTGCAAGAATTTCGAGATAGAAGATTTGACTTTGTAAAAAGCATATATTTATTCTATTATCTTATACTAAGATCTTGTTTAGATAATTGAATAAAATATTATTAAAATATTATTTATTAATATTATTATTTAAAAATTTTAAAAAAATTAAATTATTTATTATATTTTATATAAAAATTTTATAAAATTATAATAATAAAATAAAATAAAATCGTTTCTATAGCGTTTATGCTGACTCAGTGATAAGATTTTTTGTTTTCTTCAAAAAAATGCGGAGAATAATCTGACATGATGTGTTGGGACGCGGCCCCTAGCAGCAAGAAAGGAGCTTATGATGCCCCAAATTCCAACTTCGAGTTTATCCTAAGAACTTTCTCGGAGAAAATAATTAATAAATATTGGACAAACACCTCCATATTATTGGATATTTAACTTTCAGGTGTTGGGTAATTTTCTTTTTCAGAAATAATCCATTTAATTTATTTTTTTAACTTTTTTATTAGAAGGACACATAACAATCTATGAATCTACCACGTGTTTTCGATTAGCCTTGATAGAGAAAACTTAACTCTTTAACAAATAGTAATATTAGATATAATTTTAAAGCGTGTAAGTCACATACAATTATTTAAAAAAAAAATAAGATCTATTATTAAAAAAATAATTTTTTTTTATATAGGTCAATATTTATTATTTTTTTTAAAATATATGTGAGATTTGTATAATCTATAACTGTAAACATCATTTCTCTTTAACAAAATGTAACGTTACTAATTAACTTATTTGCCTAACCAGTTGACCAAAATTATAAAATAACTATTCTATTGCCCCCCAATGAACTAATTGATTGTAAATTGAGCACAAAAATTGATAAATGAGGAGTGCCATATCCCCATTTTGAGCAAATCCCCAAATTGTCAAATCAAATTGCAAGTGCATATCAAGAGTGATCAGCATCTTTTGCTTTGCACTTCACTCATATCCAACAAGATTCCCATTAATCTTAGTGCATTATATCCTAAAATTGATGGAAACTTCAAACTTGTGTGGGCGTGTAAGTGCAAGTGCAAGTGCAGGATTCCCATTTGCCAGACCAATTAAGACAAATAACAGAACAGCTTTTTTATGGGTTAAGCTGAATTGACAACCCTTTTTTGTTGGCTTTTTCATGATGCTTACATTAAGGATGTTCTCGCAGTACTACTACTGCTACCATAAAACATCACGTCTGGCAAGTTGTAGGACCCTTGGGAATAGAATCATCACTTCCCTGTGAAGGCCACCCACCAAACAGAAACCACTGCAACTTTTAAATTTTATATAAAATAAATAAATTTATAATATTAATAAAAATAATTTTATAAATCTAATATTTCGTTTCTAAATTTTTTTTTTATGAATTTTTTTTATTATTATTGTTAAAACATTTTTCTATATTTATGCACTTAAAATAATTGTTTTTGCATTTCACCTGTTACATGAGTAACAACACGTGCCATGTGAGAGAATTTAAAAAAAAAAAAGGTTATCTAATCAATAAACATTATCTACCATATATGTATACTTTAGGAAGTGGTAGTCATTAATTAATGAGCATAATTCTTGTTCATCTTTATCTTCTCTTAGCGTTACAATATTATTATAATATCTAACGCTTTGTATTTTTTTCTATAGAATAAAACTTTAGAATATGTTAAAAATCACCTAGGGGTGTATTTACTCTATCACTGTACTTTGTTGTGTGGGAGTTTAATTTCCACCTTTTTTTGTATGCATGTTGATATTATTAATGATATTACTTTTACTAGCTAACACAATATTTATCATATCAATAAATATGCAACAGCAAATCATCCAAAACATGCAATTTAAGATACCCAACTTCATGTTCTTAGCAAGAACTTGCATTAAACATTTTATATAATTTTTTCTAAAGAGGACGGTATCCTGTAATTTTTTTTTTTTTTTTTAAAAAGGACGGTATCCTACAATTTTATTAATAACCTTCACTTCGTTTTAGTCGATTAAGTTTCATGTATTAATGGGTCTTAGAGTTAGGAGTTTTTACAATTCTTTAGGAGAGAAAGCTGCAACAAAAACATTGTGTACATAGTCCTGCCAAAAGAACAAAATGCAGTCAGTCAAGTGTATGATAAGACCAACATTCCAATATTGATGTTAGCTGAAATGATAATTGATGGTCAAATAAATTGAGTTTGGGGTTGTGGCCATCCATTGTAAAGAGATTGATCAGATTGAGTCCAGGTCCTCATCAAGAAAATGAATGGTGATTAGAATCAGATACAATTTATATATCAAAGTTCTATAACGTACTTGTATCTATTGCATGTTGGAATAAATTAGTGGCGTATAAACAAAAAGCACCTTTATGCAAAGATAGGCTCTCTCTCTCTCTCTCTCTCTCTCTCTCTCTCTCTCTAATCACTACTACTACAAGTACCTCCTTTTCATCATCAAGCCTATTGCTACTGCACCCAATGATCCCTCCAATCATTCCACTTATATACTTCTTCTCTTCCTCTCCTCCTTCCTTACAACAACCATCTTAAAGCCTCTTACTCTCGCAAATGGCTCTTTGGTCTCTTATCTTCCTTTTTGGGTTACTTTTGTCACTCTCTTGTCTTTCTCATGCAATCAATACAAACCAATCTGAGTTCTTCACCCTGATGAAAAAGTCTGTCTTGGGAAACTCCTTGTCTAGCTGGGATGTCTCGGGAGGGAAGCCTTATTGCATGTTCAATGGAGTTAGCTGCGATGATCAAGGTCATGTTGTCAAGATCGATGTCTCCGGTTGGTCACTTTCAGGTGACTTCCCCGAAAATGTGTGCTCTTACCTGCCAAAATTGCGAGTGCTCCGCCTTAGCCGCAACAATTTCAGTGGCAACTTTCCTGTCAGTATCGTCAACTGCAGCTTTTTGGAAGAGCTGAACATGAGTCAATTGTATCAATCAGGAACTCTTCCTGATTTGTCGCCTATGAAGTCTCTGAAGATACTTGATTTGTCATACAATCACTTTGTAGGCAACTTCCCCATGTCAATCACCAATCTCACCAATCTGGAGGTGCTTAACTTCAATGAAAACCATGCTTTCAACATATGGCAACTCCCAGAGAACATTTCCAGGTTGACAAAGCTCAAGTCTATGATCTTGACAACGTGCATGGTGCAAGGTACGATCCCTACAACAATAGGAGATATGACATCTCTTGTTGATCTTGAATTAAGTGGAAATTACCTTGTTGGTAGAATTCCAGCAGAGATTGGGTTGTTGAGGAACTTAAAACAGCTTGAACTCTACTACAACCAACTTGTTGGCAACATACCTGAGGAGCTAGGTAATCTATCTGAGCTCATAGACCTGGACATGTCTGTCAATAGGTTGACGGGCAATATCCCAGAATCCATTTGTCGTCTTCCCAAGCTCCAAGTCCTACAACTTTACAACAACAGCCTTACAGGAGAAATCCCAGGTGCAATTGAAAATTCAACGACCTTGACAATTTTATCACTTTATGACAATTTTTTGACAGGAGAAGTTCCTCGAAATCTAGGACATTCATCACAGTTGATTGTTCTAGATTTATCAGAAAACCATCTATCGGGTCCATTGCCAACAGAGGTTTGCAAGGGAGGTAGACTGCTTTACTTTCTTGTACTTGATAACATGTTCTTTGGAAATTTACCCTACACATATGAAAAATGTGAGACTTTACTACGGTTTCGAGTTAGTCATAATCGTTTAGAGGGACCCATACCTAAAGGACTTCTGAGTCTTCCCCATGCGGCAATCATTGACTTGGGCTACAATAATTTGACTGGAAACCTTGCTGACACAATTGGAAATGCTAGAAATTTATCAGAACTGTTCATACAGAGTAACAGGATTTCTGGTGTTTTACCTCCTGAAATCTCCGGTGCTATCAATTTGGTGAAGATTGATCTTAGTAATAATTTGTTGTCTGGTCCAATACCTTCAGAAATTGGCAAGTTGAGAAAGCTAAATCTGCTGCTGCTACAAATCAACAAGTTCACATCTCCCATCCCTGATTCACTTTCTATGCTAAAATCTCTCAATGTTCTTGATCTCTCATACAACCAGTTGACCGGAAGTATCCCAGAAAGCCTATCTGAATTGTTGCCTAACTCTGTCAACTTTTCAAACAATTTGCTTTCTGGTCCAATTCCTCTCTCATTAATAAAAGGAGGGATGGTAGAAAACTTCTTTGGCAACCCAGAACTTTGTGTGTTGGTCTATGTTAATTCCTTTGATCAAAGGTTTCCCATTTGTTCAAAGACTTACAACCAAAAGAAACTAAATTCCATCTGGGCAATTGGAGTTTCTGTTGTTCTCATACTTCTGGGAGCTCTCCTTTTCTTAAAGCGCCGGTTTAGCCAAAAAAGAGCTGCTATAGAACATGAAGAGACATTGTCTTCATCTTTCTATTCATATGATGTAAAAAGTTTCCATCGAACAAGTTTTGATCAACGCGAGGTGATCGACGCCATGGTGGACAAGAATATCGTGGCTCATGGAGGATCTGGGACGGTGTACAAAATTGAGTTGAGCAATGGGGAAATTTTTGCTGTGAAAAAGTTATGGAATCAAAGAATAAAACAAACTACTTCAGCGAATCAATTGTTCATAGACAAGGAGTTAAAAACAGAGGTGGAAACTCTGGGAAGTATAAGGCACAGAAACATAGTCAAATTGTACTACTACTTCTCAAGTTTAGATTGCAGCATGCTTGTTTATGAGTATATGCCGAATGGCAACCTTTGGGATGTTCTTCACAAAGGTTGCATTCATTTGGATTGGCCTACTCGCCATCAGATTGCATTAGGCATTGCACAAGGTTTAGCATATCTCCACCATGATCTACTCCATCCAATCATTCACAGAGACATCAAGTCAACCAATATCCTTTTAGATGTTAATTACCAGCCCAAAGTTGCAGATTTTGGCATAGCCAAGGTTTTACAAGCAAGAGGAGGGAAGGATTCATTCACTACAGTAGTTGCAGGGACTTATGGTTACTTGGCACCAGGTAATTTTCTTGCCACTTAAGAAAACTGGGATTCAATCACATGTTTAGAACTCAAAGGGAAAATTTCAACTAGAACTCAAAATCTATTGCTTCCAATGTTGTAGTTGTTTTGACACATTTAACAAACCACTGGAGTGGATCCCGGAATGATGAAAAAGCATTTGTCTTTTCTTTTTTTAACATTATCTTGGGTCTCACAAGAAGTAATATATTGACACACAACTTACAAATATGAAAACTTTACCGGTAATGTTAGAGACAAGTCTCAAATATACAAATTTTGCATAAAATTTTTTGTAAAAAAATGGGCTCTCGTTGCCCGGTTTGGATTCACAACCCATCTCAGCTTATCTCAACTCATCTTATTACTATTCATCAACTTTAACTCACAAATCTCACTACTATTCACAACTCATCTCACTACTATTCATAATTCATCTCAACTCATCTCAACTCATCTTCGAATCCAAACGACACAAAATTTTAAGTGAGTTTTTAACACCTTCATAGAGTGGTCTACCTTTGTTTTTTTTTTTTTTTTTTATTTAATTATATATATATATATATATATATATATAAACCATGTGAGAGACTGATATATTTGGGGCTAGTGTATATCATTATTCAAACTTAATTACAAATTTATCACCTAATGTTTCATTTCAACTTAATTGATTTTTGTGACAGAATATGCATATACATCAAAGGCAACAACCAAGTGTGATGTGTACAGTTTTGGAGTAGTTCTAATGGAATTGATAACTGGGAAGAAGCCAGTAGAGCCAGAGTTTGGAGAGAGCAAGAATATCATCTATTGGGTCTCAAAAAATGTGGACACAAAAGAAGGAGCTTTGGAGGTCTTAGACAAGAGATTATCAGAGTTGTTCCAGGACGAGATGATCAAGGTTCTTCGCATTGCCATTCGTTGTACCTACAAAGCCCCAGCCCTTCGCCCAACCATGAAGGAAGTTGTTCAGTTGCTGATTGACGCTGACCCCTGTGCATTCGATTGCTGCAAATCTTCAAATAAGATTAAAGAATAAACAATTTTGATTTATGAGTACATCATGAGGACTTGGCATCTGTATATATATATAAAAAAACTCTCTCTCTCTCTCTCTCTCAAAGTGAATGGGAGACTCACCATCATAAAGAACAACTTACCATGATATTGTCTTTGTAATTTTTAACAACATTAGTTTGTAGATTCTGACAGTTCTATTTTATACACTAACTTCTTGTCATCTAAGATCTTCCTCTCTAATTTCTGATAAATTTTTAATATTTATTTATTTAAAAAAAATATTTGGTGAATCAATTGCATGCTCTAAATGCTTTATAACAACGCAAAGCATCTATCTATATTTTGAAGACACACCAATAATGAAAGCATTACCTAGCATTTATATACCAAGTTTGTTTGTTTGTTTTATTTGTTTTGATTTGTTTGTTCTTTTATTTCATGGGAGTGTTCCTAAGAGAAGAGACAAGAAGAAAAGAAGATGATATGTTGGTCTGGATGGTGGTGTACGTGTGATTCGTATGCATGGAATTAGGGGTATATTTTAGGCATGCATGCACCAAAGTGGCTCGAATTCTGACTTTTAAAATTAAAGCATAATTGGCATGTGGAGACTTCAGTACTGATTGATCATAAGCATCTGTTTCTTCCTTTGTATGGATCGATGCAAAGGGATAAACCACTTTTGTTTCACTATAGATAGTGAGCAATGAGCCTCCACTTACAAGTTGGCCTGAGAACATCTTTTTCTCCTCAAATTGTGTTCTGAATGAGACGTGAGATTCTTTCTTTTTTCTACAAATTAATGCATCTCAACTATATATAATATATATGTATGTGTGTGTGTATATATATATATATATATGAATTTTGTTATAGATAAGCCGGTGTGTTAACACATCACTTATAGTGAGACCCATTATAACTTTAAAAAAACTAAAACACCAATCATTTTTTTGCATTGTTGATGTCGAAAGTTTCCACATCAACAGTATATTGCGTGTGTAAAAAATAACGCTTATAAATATATTTTCTCATATATATATATATATTTGCTGTAATGTCTAGCTCATGATGCAATTAAAAGCATTAAGTTCCTCTATTGCTTGTCTACAATGAATTTCATTGAGCTATTTAATTGATTTGAACTCATTTTTTTATTTCTCAAGTAGTCTAGTGGCAATCACAGTCGTGGTTCCTTAATAGATCATTAATCTTAACCCAATCAAAGTCTTAAAAATTGACTAATTTCTTTTATTTACAGTTAATATATATATATATATATATATATATATGGATTTGATCTTAACGAGATATATATAGAAAGGAAAATGCTACTTCATCCCCTTAAAGTTACAATTCGAATATTTTATTTTATTTTATTAAAGATTAAGGAAGTGACTATTAATAAATTTGCATATATTTTTTTATTTTTTTCTTAATGATTAAATATGTTAAAAAAATATTTAAAAGAAAATGAAAAAAATAATTTACACTAACGGTTCGTCCAGTGATAAATTTTGAGCGGCAGACTAGCTCTACCCAAGTAGAAATAGAATTTGAAAATCATTTCCATTTCAAGTGAAATCAGCCAGACTCTCCACTTTTTACAATCAGCCAAATGTTTGTTTTCACAGATGAGATGAGTTGAGATTATGGTTAAAAGTTCAATAAGATATTGTTAAAATATATTTTTTTAATATTATTTTTGTTTTGAGATTTGAAAAAATTGAATTATTTATTTTAATACTAATGATGAGATGAGAGGAATTGTGAAAACAAACTAGGCCTACGCACCCCCAAATAAGTTGCTTAAACATCCCTCATTTGTGCAACATTCTTTAAAAAAATGGAGCTTTTTTTCCCTACCAATCAGAATGCATGACCATATTTATTTATTTTTAAATAAAAAATCTAGCATGGGATGAAAGTTTTTTAAGTTATTAACCTAATAATATCTGCTTGGGATATTAACTCAGTTTGTAAAGACATTAGAGTAAAATTGGTGATAAGTTTAGCACTTTTCATAAAAGTTATTATTATTATTATTATGGCCAGCCTTACAATTAAAAGTGAAAAAGCGATTATTTATTTATTTATTTTTAAATTATTCTTGGATTCTACTGGAATTTTTCTTTTTTCTTTTTTTTGCTTTTGGGTCCTTTAAGAGTAAATTAGGCCTTAACACACACATATTTTTGGTATTGTTCATAATTCAGTCTTTAAAATAAAATAACCTTCCTTTTAAATATTTTTCACCCAATTTTTTGGAATGTTCGAAATACAAAATGAGTCCTGTTTTTATGGATTGGGTGTTCATCCGGTTAGGTTTTGTAGCCATAATGATGTCATTTATAGTTTATGTTGAATAAAAAAACTCACTATCATTGATGCATCATTACTTCGTAATATGATTTTAGAAAAATAAAAATATCCCAAGAAATAAACATATACGATTATTACATGTTAAGGTGCTTGCGTGATTCAAAACTATTAATTTCAATTTTAAGCCTAAGAACCACACAATAAATGAGAAATTTATACATGCAGTTTTAGGTGTGCAATTTTCGTACATTCTTTTTTAAAAAAGTTGATAAATTTAGAATTCACAAAAAAAAAAAAAAAATTACTTTTTTATAGTAGACCCTGTTTTTTTTTTTTTATTTAAAAAAAAAGTATATGATCCTTACACATCTTACTGTGATACAAAGATTACTCAAAAATGAATTATAACAGTTTTATTTTCTCTCAACAATTGGCCAAACTCTACCATAAATGGCCATAAAAACCTAACCAGATGTAGATCAGGTTTGGGAAAAAAAAAAAAATGTTGGCTATTAATGAACCTTATGTGCAGGGGGCACATAAGTCTTACTAACTCTTATGTGCAGGGGGCACAAAAGTCTTACTTCATTTTATCCTTCACTTACATGGCCCTACTTATATTGTTTAATTACTTTTCTTACCATATATTGCATGATATAATAATTTGGGAAAAATAATTTTTATTTCCTAAAATGATATGCAATTGCAATATTTCCTACTACTTGTTAACTAAGAGAAAATCTCTGCCTTCTCTCTAGAAAACTCAATTTCCGTGAGAGCCGTTGCTGGAGAGGAGGATGGGGTTGTACTTCTCATCCTCATTTCCTTCTCCTTTCCATTTCTACACTGTGTATACACTTTTAAAGTAGTGTTTTTTTCCTCCTCCCTCCACCTATTCAACTTTGGTCAGATTTGCTGCTCTCATGCCGCCATTCGCCTACAGGTGCCGCACCACCCCATCCTACAGCCATCGATCTACTAGGACGGAGTGGAGTCACACCAAAAAGCTCAGCGCATGTGGAACAAGCATTGCAGTGCAACGACACTTCCAACGGCTACACGCGTCGTACCAGCAGCTTCATCTTTCCGAGATCTTCTAGATCTAGGCCACCCTATCTTCATCCCACCAGTGCGGCTGCCACGTGCCATCACAGAAGCACAAGAATGCAGATGATCACTGGCCGCAGATCAGTCCACCCAATTTTTCACTATGTTATCGTTTTTCCTAAATCGTGATCTTGAAGAAGGGACTGCAGATCTCTTCAAAAACCATCTCATGACAACAAGTATCATTGCACCTGCCACTTTCACTACTTTCAGCAGAAGTTCCACCGCTACCAGCAATGGTTTCATTGTTTGTAATTTTTGGCAAACATCTTATTTTCGTCTTTTAAGACAGTGTCTTCTTTGTAGAACATGAATGATGACCAAGAAATTGGTTGTAAAAACTCATTTTTTTTTTCTTTTTTATCTACCACTTTGCACTGTTATTATTATTTAGGGGTATTTTTTAGAGAACCCCACTCTCTCTTCCTGTATCATATTTTTTAATGAAATATACTTGCTTGCTTAGGAAAAAAAAAATGATACGCAGTTTATGATGTGTACCAAAACTATCAATGTCGACAGAGTACAGTCCTCGATTAATATAATCTTCATAGTCAGATATTAATGGATTCTGTAATGTTGGGATTTTTGTGGAGTCTAATTTTATTTGTGGGTAGCCCCATTGATGACCCGAGTTGAGATTGATTCATTGCGGATTAATGGTAGATTTTTAATGAGGCCTGGGCCATACAACAAAAGCTTGGGTTGATAGGCCCAATATAGAGCAGTTGTGGACAAGCCTTACGAGATATGAAGAAAAAAATTTAACCCATTTCTTGGATCTATATTTAGAGTGCGTTTGGATGTTAAATTGAGTTGAGTTGAGTTGAGTTGAAATAATAAAATATTATTAGAATATTATTTATTATTATTATTATTATTATTATTTTGAGATTTGAAAAAGTTGAATTATTTATTATATTTTATATTGAAATTTAAAAAAATTATAATGATGAGTTGAGATGCGTTTACTTTCCAAACGAAACCTTAACCCGTTGGATTAAGGATTCCCGATCTTGTATTCTTGCACTGCAGCCACAGTATTTTTGTTATCATTTAAAATAAAATTCTCTGCAACTCAGTAGATGTAGTTATATTGTTAAACCAAATAAATCTTATATCATGACTCATGTGTGATTGATTGTATTTTTTCGTTTTTCTCTTAGGGTTGGTTTGGATTAAAAAATGAGATGAGAAGATCAGATAAAAAGTGAAAATTTAAAAAAAAAATATTGTTAGAATATTATTTATTATTATTATTATTTTTTTAAAATTTAAAAAAATTGAATTAGAATTTAAAAAAATTAAATTATTTATTATATTTTATATGAGAATTTAAAAAAAAAAATTATAATGATAAGAAAGTTGTTGCGTGGGAGTTGTTCTAATAGTTATCAATTTTGTGGAAAAATTAATATAAATAAAAGAAAAGAAAGTTAAAACAAGAGAATGGTATTTTTAGGGTCTAGACTAGAGATGTCTAGAGACTCTTATGTCCCCCTTTTGTCCCCTGTTTTTTATGTAGACCTGCCTGGCAGCCTGTCCATTATCGGAAACAAAACTTCTGTGATATTCAAAGCATAACGGTATCCGCCTCCAAAATCACGTATATCTCACGCTTATTATCAACATTTAAAAAATAATATATTTTAAATCCATAATAATTTTCAGTAATTATATATATTTTCTTGAGATACCTACTTTTAAATTGGTAGGAAAGATTTAAATATTAAAATTTGATTTGTAAGATTTAAATTTTAAAATTTATTTATAAATTAAATTATGTCATATAATCACTTTATTAAATATGTTCTACATATTTTTTTATTTTTTATTTTATATATCATGTGGTGCTATCATCTTCATAAACATTAGGTCACGTCATATCTTCAGATGGTCTATATGAACTCTAGACAAGGAGGATTTTAAATTATTGATGATCTATAGTATTTTACAAAAGTTAGAGTTGCCACTTGAGTTTTTCCTTTTTTAATAATCCATATTTTCTTAACAAATATTGGTTTTTTTTTTCAATAAAATCAAATATAGGATTTTTGACTCCTCGAATTATCATGACTTAATTTTACACACATTGTTAAATTTTAAATAAAAACAACACCTTCTCAAATTCAAAATGTAGGTTTTAACTTGTCCCACTTACAATATATAAATATATATATTTATTTATTTATTGGGAATCCTACAGGATCCATTCGTTCTTTTTTCTCTGAGAGATGGTCGGAATATTCTAGATTCGAATTCTACTCATCAGAGGTTTATTAGAGATTAGAAATAGATGAAGAAAGAACAAGATGTTTCTTTTATTCCTTCCATACAATCGGAAGCGGAAGCACTTTAAAAAATAAATGGAATGAGTAAATCAATATTCTAATGATTTTTAATTTTTAAGAAGATCATTAGGTGTCTCCCCATCTCGATGCTTTCTAAATCCAAGTTTAATTGACTTTAAATCTGTATTCTCCTTACTCGAATGGACTCCACTCGAGTTTAGCATATAAAAGAATATTAGTTAAGATGGAAATCAGGATCAGCCATCCATACACACTATCTATTATTAAATTTTAATGTATCACATTAAATCACATCAATTTATCAATACATTTTTATAAAAAAAATATTTCGTAGCTAAAATATTTATAAATATTTATAGTGAGGTGAATACATAATAATAAATGGGTAGGTGTGCTATATATTGTCGTCCATATATTGGACAAACACAAACAATAGAACCTCCATGTTTGGAAAAACAATTCTGTGGGGCATGTTATCTGTGTTTTTTCTGGCCCCACCCGGTCTGCCTCTCTTAGATTTTCTTCTTCTTTTTTGTCAAGAAAAAATGGTAGAAAAATTTGATGGGATAGAATTAAAAAAAAAAAAAAAAACATCATGGTATAAGGCAGGAGACAACGAATATTAATCATCATTTAATGAAAATGTGACGTTGATAAAAGATGAATTATTGCTCATGAGTTTTAATTCCTTGAATTGATTTGTCACTTTTGGTATGGTATTATTAATTTGGGCTTGCTTTGGAATATTTATTGGGCGAAATAAGTTTGGTTTCCAATAAAATGGAGGACCCCCAACAAATTAAAACTACTCTTGAAGTAGAGCAACTTGAGAGAGAGAGAGAGAGAGAGCAAAATGCTATGGTCTCGACTTCCTTGGCTGATCAAGTATCAAGAAAATGTCCATCAAAAGATACGTATATTGGGGCATAGGGATGATACGCTCGTCGAGGTGAAGTATGGATGGTCAGATCTTAAAAATCCGAATATATTAGATGCTGGGCATATTTAAGAGAGTAATGCTCCATGACGTCGTGGAGTGTGTAAATATTGTACATTCTTTTTGAAAAAAAAATTAAATTTATTATTAAAAAATTAAATTTTTTTTTCATGTAAGTTCTGTATTTATTTACTTTTTTCAAAATAATTACGTGACGTTTACATACTTACGACTGTAACTATTATTTCTCTATTTAAGAAGATCACTTGAAGACATGGCTGCATATAATACTTATATGTCAATTATTTTGACATGCTACTTTCGTCGAGCTTGTAGATCAATGACCTATGAATCTGATGGTACGACCTTGCATGCATGTGTGTCAAGAAGATGGCTAGAAGGCAATAGATTAAATATTTTTCACCATAGGAGTAATATCACAAATAAAAACTTTGCAAGCATATATGATTTTGATGAGCGGAGAGGAGGAAGGGAGAGAAGAGCAATGGAAGAAGAACTTGAGCTCTTACCCACCTAGATGGGCACAAAAGTTGGCATCAAGTATGGGTTTAGAGATGGTTTGAGAGATAGGAAAGTTATGTTCTTAAACTTTTTGTACTAAATTTATGAAAAATAGATCTAACCAAAGAATATTAATTATCCTAATTACTTGTTATTTCAGGAAAAAATATTTTGTAACTTTTAATTGATTTCCAGTCATAATTTATCAAAATTTATATTTGCATCCTTAAATTACCATAAAGTTGTAATGTGCACCATTGTCTAAATCTAATCTATTGTTAAGTTGGATGAAAATGTTTAAAAATCATAGTAATTCAAGATTAAAGTGTATTTTTCTATATAAAATAAATAATTAAATTAACATATTTTTATTAGCTTAATTTGGTATTAGGATAGAGATTTTGAGTTTTAATTCTGATTTTACACTTCATCTTATTTAATTAAATATTTCATATGTTGCATCCACCAATAAAAGAAAATCCGATCCACACTTTTATCAAGAAAATGAAAGAATTAAATTACTCAATCTGAAAAAATTAGTTGTTTTTTTCCCTAGTCTGATAAAAGACCAAAAGACAAAACAAATATAGGCAGCCGTTACTGAACTAATTGTACTCTTTCAACCTTTGGTATTTTGGACCCATGCAAATGTCTTTTACAAGTTTAATAAATTATAGTTCCTAAAGATCTATATTAATTAATTAATTATAAACCCTTAATATGAGAAATGCTTAATGCCAAAAGAAATATTATTTTCCATCTTAGACAACATGAAATATTTAATTAAATTATTTAGAATGTAAAGTCGGGAATGTTTGGAAATATGTTTCATCTCATCTTATTTCATTTCTCAAACAACATTCATACAACTTTTTCAAATTAATAATCATTATAACTTTCTTAAATTTTTAAATAAAAAATAAAAAATAATTTAACTTTTTCGAATTTTAAAATAAAAATAATATTAAAATATTATACTATGAAAATATTTAAACTTTATAATATTTTTTATTTAATATTTTCTCTTTCATTTCTCAAAACTTAATAAATACTTAATGTAAACTATCTCATTATTATTGACAAAATTCTCATCTCATTCATTCTCTAAATATCTCCTTAGAGTTCAAACTTAAAACGTCTGCTATAATATTACATAAAATTCTATTTATCTCAAAAATTTAAACCGAACAAAAATGAAAAAACTTGAAACGACAGACAACATTTTTCTACTCCATTAACTCTTTTGAATAATATATATATATATATATATATATATATATATATTTATATATCTGCCGACACACAAATGGATACAATGAAGTGCCATGGTGGGCATACTGCATGCATGCACCATTACAATTCACAGCTCTCATCTTTTGTTTTGGCAGAGTTTTTAATGGTTTCCCTTTATCCAATATGCAGGTAATAAAGTTGACCTCTCTGCAATCTGCAGAAAATTTTCAAACATTAAATGAAAACATTTTATTTTATTTTTTACAGTACAACTCCTATCAATTTTTTTAAGAGCCTATGGACCACATACTTCTCTTTGCCTTCAACGGAGTATAACAAGTTAATGGCAATGTCCTTTACATATGTCCAATTATTTTCTCAATGCTCTCCACTTTAAAAAAAAAAAAAAAAACATTTATAATTACATCCCTAAAGAACTTGCTAAACAATTTTTACTCTCTCTTTCTCCTCTTGCTAAAAGGTAGGCATTCTTTCATGAATGTGAATAATTAAAATAATTAAAGAAAAAATAGAGTTTTTGGTTAAAATTTTGTTAAACTTTAGGGAACACAATGTTAATACTTTTTAAGTTCTACTATTTGCAAGATAGCGTATAAATATATTGTTTATTATGGGATGGGAACATTTATAAAAAATCTAAAACGCTAATATTCTTTTATACTAATTGATATGGTATTTTTTTTTTTTAAGAGAAACATCATCATTCATTCACTTATATAAAATAAAAAGTTACATCCATTACCAGATATATGCGGGGATGTCCCTTTATCAACCATTTGAAATTCAACCAGTAAATTATTGGATTGATCTAGACTTTACTACTGTTGATACAGACAAATGTCCAAGCGATAGTACTCTACCTAGACAGAGACTAATTGATATGGTATACTTTCACATCAACGATAACATTTAGTACATTCTAATAAGACTGTTCACCCAAATTTAGATTTTGAGTATACGGATTTCGAATATATCCAAATCTTCATCCCAATATATAAATGCAGATCGGATATCTGCCCGGAGTATCCAAGAAAATATCTGAGTTAATTTTGTTACATAAATATTGTCATTGTGATATCTAAAATTAATTGTTTAAGGGTTCGTTTGAATAGTGAGATGAGAAGAAATAGTTTTAGATGAAATAAATAAAATACTGTTAGAATATTATTTTTAATATTATTATTGTTTTGAGATTTGAAAAAATTAAATTATCTATTATATTTTGTGTAAAAATTTTAAAAAATTATAATGATGAGATAAGTTAATATAGTTTATGCATCTAAACGAGCTCTAAGGCTTAAAAAAAAACAAAAAAAAACAAAATTGAAAAGCTTCGACTTTTGAGGTTTCATGTCGTCGACGCACAAAGTAGCACCGTAACACTAGCGTTTCCGTTTTATTCTATTGAGGTGCCTATAAATCGTGCATTTTTTATACTATTTTCTGCACAAAGAAAGGGAGAGTCTGAGCAGAAGAGAAACAAAGAGAAAGTTGAAAATGGCTTTTCACAGGCCGACCCAAATCCTAAATGCTTAATGCATCTCCGAAAAAAAAAATACTTGCTTCCTCGACAACCAATCGAGCACGGCACGCCGTTTCTCCTCACACTGAAACTTCCTCTCTCTCTCTCTCTCTCTCTAAAGAAAAAAACTCAGACATTACTGAGCGAGCTTTAAGCTTTGTGCTGGGCTTGGCCACCTCTTCTTTGTTGTTTCTTTCTTTCTTTTCTGTTCTGCTATGGCTATGGAGGACTTGTATTTCTCTCCCCCTTCATGCAATAGCCAGGCTTCCCTCAGTCTCAAAGAGGTATATTCTCCCCATGCATCTCTGAATCGAAGGTCCTTTCTGGGCTTTCATAGATGAGAGCTGGACAATGTAGCTCTTCCCGCTGCGTGGAAAAAGGCAGACAGGATGAAGCCAGGCAATATATATTATCTCTATAAACATAAATATAAATATAGCTTCTTTGAAATATTTCATACCTGTTTTTTAGTTTTTTATTTTTTTCTTGTTTTGTTTTTGGGTCTGGTTTATTTTTTTTTTCCTGGGATTTTAAAGGAGGAGGAGGAGGAGGAGAAGAAGGAGAAATGAGGAGCATACGATTCGTCATCAATCATGGGTATTCATTATCACAGTCCGAAATGCCAAAGAAGACTGAAAGTATATGTCTTTTTCACGTGTATGTACGCAGGATGTTGTGCCAATGTTTACATATTTAGTACTCTTGATGATGATGTATGTTTTTCCGAATCTTTCATAGACTGAATTTATTTAGTTGATATAATGTTATAGTTCGTTCATTTGCGGTTTGCGGCTTCATTATTTGTTTCCAAGATAACCTCTGTTTTCTCTTTACGTTTGGGTGAAAAATGAAGTTTCTTGAATATGCTGTTAAATCCGTCGAAGCAAATAGCTGGCTCTGAAAGTTTATAGAAGGCTCCCTTTTTACCTTTCAAATTAGTGTATTCCATTTGTTCTAGCATTTTAGCTGATTCTATATAAACATGTTATCCATCGTCCTCTAATAAGATGGGATTGAAGAGACTCTCTAATTTAATGTGTCCCATAAATGATCCTGGAAAAAGGGGTAGACTTTCTTTACAATGCTGTTTTCATTCTGGTATAATCTATTTTATGTCTACTATCGACATGTTGTAGAGGTTCTATTACTAGTTTCAGTAAGGAATGTCAGCAGGGCAGTGTCATAATATTTCCTGTGTTGTATCTTTCAAGTTAGGAACTTGAGCATTTTTGCCATAATATCCTTATAATCTACATAAATTAATGTTTTAGACATGAGGTGGAAAGCTTTTCCAATCATAAAGCTTGACAGTGGCCTATCATTATTACCTTCAAGGTTACTTTTGTTGTTGTCTTGTATTTTAATATCACCATTCTCTATGCAAGAAGATCTACTCACCATTTCTTAATAAAAATGAATGTGTAAATATTTGGTCAAATAACTTCATCTCTAATCCCTATCCTGGTGCTAAATGAATCATTCCTGTAACAACAATCTGATTTTTGGCTGACTATTGAAAAGGTCACAAGTGACATTGGACACTTCATCCAAAATTATATTTGCATTGCAATTGCTATTGTTACTCACCCACACATGCTTGCATTTCAGATTGTGCAAAATCTGGCCATTTGCCTAATGTCTGCTTGTTGAACAATGCAACTTCCTTACTTATACAGAAAGTCCCACCAGCCAATTTTAATTATGGAAATTGTACTAGTTCAAATCTTGTGGCAGTCAAACTGATGTTTTGTTAGGATACTGTGCATCTTTTATGGTATTTATGAGTTAAAAGCCACATCCCAAGGAATGCTTCAAATTGGAGTGCTTTTGCTTCCAATGCCTTGATTTTAGCTGAAAATAAGTATAGAAACATGCTTGCATGTAGAGGTCATTTCTGTACTTAATTGATGATGTTCGGTTTCATTTCACATGCTTTTGTTTCTTCTAAATTCTACCAAATAAAACTAAATTATTTTTATGATTTTATCGCCTTGTTTTTGGCATGAAATTGTCTATATAAATACCAGACTATTACTTTTTTTCAGTGATTTTAATTTTGAGGTAAGGCCCTAACTGAAGATGGTGTATATTCACTTCACCTTTCAGCTTATCTCATTTCAACTAAACTTTGGCCAAGGTATACGTTTGGATGGGACTTGCTGTGTTGGCTATACTTCACATTCTAATCCTCTATGTTTTACACCTGCTGCAGTGGACCCCTTGTGTGGCCACATCATACCTTCCCGGCTACCTCTAACTGAGTCTCATGTTGATCCTATTTGATTTCATGAAAATCAGCTGGCAGTTTCAAATAAAACTAAATGGCTTTTTAATTTTATAATTTTCTCTACTTTTCAAAAAAAATTCCTGCTTAATTTCATGAACATCAGCTGGCAGTTGCAAATAAAACGGACTGGTTTTTTAGTAAAAAAAAAAAGGGTCATTTTCTGCATGGTGCTTGTTTCTGCACTGTTAGTGGAAAACTAACTTTAGATTCTGAAAGGATTTTTGCCCACCATTTTGTCTGGCATGAGGAAATGCACCTATTTCAATTGTGGCCAGTTTTAAAGCATCTTCTTGCATCTTGTCTGCCAAGAAAGAATGTGCGCTTTGTTTATGGACAGTATAACAGCTAATTCAGTGGCTCTCCTTGATGGTAGCTTTAATTTCTATGAAAGTCGTTTATTCTTAATAATTTTCTCATCATATCTTTCTGCATTTTATCTGTTTGCCTTTTAGATGCTTAATTTTATTAGAATTTGTGCCTTCATTTCACGGTGCTCGGATTTTCCTTGAGCTCATAGACCTTGCTTCCGTGAGATCCTTCTCTTAATATGTCAGGAAACAGAAAATATCTAGCATTATACAAAATCATATCATTATATTATAGTGGCTCTAAACTTTATGCACATTCTAACTGAACTTGTCAAATATCATGGAATATTCCTTGTAGGCATCTTGATGATGATTGTGCATGAGCTTTTCCACGACTCAGTCTTTCTGAAAAATTATCTCTCAAGCTAAAGTTAGTTCTGTCTAATATCTATATCCTTGACTTCTGCTTTGTTGTCTGAATGTTTTAGTAGTTGATTGTGTCAACTAAAGTTGCTTACTCTGATCTTGTAAAATCTTAGTCAAGGGTTTGTTATATTAGCCCTACAATCATTTGATATGATCAGTGGTCTCACAATATTCCGTTCAGTGCTTGTATTTGCAGAGTATGATCCTGGTCTAATTAGCACAGAGATTGGGATTTGATTTTGTCCTTGTGTCGTAGTACTGCCTTATAGAGTTCCAACTTTGATGGATGAATAGGGATCCTCTCCATGAATTGTGTAATTCAATTTGGAAAGAGATAAACACAGTATCCAAAACTCCATAAAAGCCAGCTGAACCTTCTACTCAAGATAAGTTTTTTCCCCCAATGATCTGCTTGAATTTCTCAAGAAAAAGTGACGCACTGATTGGCCTTCACAGGGAACTGAGATGAGATCTCGTGTTTCATGTTTGTTCAAAGTTCATGGTAGAGTTTCAATTAGAAGCTCTCGATCCAAATTTCAGCGAGTCTTTTCAAAGCCATTAATTAGAGTTTCAAAGTTCTCTTTCTTTTTCCTTTCTCATCTCATTCTTGGCAAAAGGCAAACCAAACTGAGATTCTTAGCATTTTTGTGCTTTGATAAGCCAAGCCTGTTCCAAATGGATTGATATATCCCCCTCATTTTGGCAGTAGGCTAATACTGGTAAGTCTGATTGCTCATTTCCTCATGATCTTTGCTCTGAAATATTAAATGCAAAGAAAGAAAGAAAGAGTATATTTTCTTGCTCTGATTTTGAAGTTATGCAACCAGTGCAAATACAACATGGCTAGGAAGTCAACCACCCAACAACAGTCATGGAAGGCAGTTCTTGAACTTCCACAGGTTGACTTGGGGGGGTGGGGGGCGCAATTTAGCTGGCTTCCATCAATTAAAACTATTGGAGGATCATGATTGCTACAAAAAGCTTACATATCCATCCGAGTTTCTCATCTGTATATCATTTCCATTAAAATAAAACATAAGAAAAGAAAAATGAGATGAGTATAGAAAAAAATTATAAATATATGAGTAATGATACAAATAAAATCTTTTATACCATCATGTTTTAAATTGAGGATATTTCTGTAAAACGATATTATTTTTATAAATTATTATATAAAAATACTTCTCATTATAATAGTTATATAAAGAATTATGTGTATCATTTTTCTAAATTTATTAAGATCAATTGGACTTTACCTGAGCCTATTTCGAGATCTTTAAACTCTAAGAGCAATGAGAAAAAGTGTTGGGCGGATTATTTCATGTAAGTGCATATTTGGAATTGCGGTAAAAAATATAACTTATAGTTTTATGGTTTACAATTTATAACTTAAGTAATAAGTTCTATTATTAAAAAATTATTTACTGCTTGGTAACTATATGTTTAAAACATTTTTAAACATGTTACGTTTGTTTGGAGAAAAAAATTAAAAAAATACTTTCTGAGGTATAAATTATGATTATTTGATTTTTTAAAGATTATTGTCATATCCTTAAATGTTTTAAAATTGTAATTATATTGAAGTTGTATGGGTATTTTCATCAATTGACAATCTTTTTAAAATTCGAATTACATTTTGCATTATCCAAAAAGACACATTTGAGGAAATGATGATTTTTCTCCAACATATTTTTTAGCTTATTTGATATTAAAAATGTTTTAAAATGTAACATTTAAATGACCTAATTTTTCCATTAAAGGATTTTTAAGATTATTTTAATACTTTTTAAGACTCCTACCGTAATACCAAAAAGCACTAAATTCTTTGGACTTTAAACACAAAATAATATTATATTTATAAAAAAATATAAATATTATTTATAAATTGGTGTGATTTAGGTATCATTTGAATAGTGAGTTGAGATAATATGATTTGAGATGAAAGTAAAATAAGATATTGATAAAATATTATTTTTTAATATTATTATTATTTTAAGATTTAGAAAAGTTGTATTGTTTATTATATTTTTTTAATTTTCGTATTATAAAAATGCTACTTTGGTCACTTCATTTGTCCCTTCATTTTGACACTTTATGTATTTTAATTTTTTTTTTACTTAATAATTAAGAAAGTGATTATTAATGTATTGATTTTTTTATATTTTTTAAAAATATTTTAAAATGATAAAAAAAATTAAAAAAAATGAATTAGCAGTAAAATAAAACAGTGCATGCACCGCTCTTATTTATTATTGTCGTAGTCTTGATATTTTTTAAATAAATAAAATTCCCCATTTGATGCAATCATTGTAAGCGGGGCAAAACGACATAAAAGTAGGATTTACATTTGTCATTCACACCACGTCTGTGTCTGACCTGCCGAACTCAAAGGTTCCATCACCACATCTAAATGTCGTCATTACCCTCCACGAAACACTATTTAACCCGATGGCTGCCCGTAATGGCACCTTCGCAATATAATGAAAACCCAGGCCCCTTTACGAACAGAAATTCAAATTCAAAACTTGATGGGCTGTTAACGGGTAATCAGTGACCAGCATGTCACACGAACTCGCTGCATGCAAATCCTTATTTAACCACGGTCAACCACCATAGTTAAGAGTAGTGACAGTTTCGTTTGACTAAGTAATACAATGAAATGAGATATTTTATTAAAAATTAAAAAAAATATTATTATAATATAATTTTTTAATATAATCAAATTTTTAAATTTAAAAAATTGAATTATTTATTATATTTTATATTAGAATTTGTAAAAATTATAATGATTATATGATATGAGATAGTTTGATTTTATAAAACTAAATCAGCATGTGAATCTATTTATAATTTATATGTAACTTTAAATATAATAATATTTTTTTATTAAATTTAACCACATCAAATAAAAAAGAAAAGTCAAAATAAAATTTAAAATAATATTATTTTATTACATAATTGTAAACAGATTGTTATACACTAGTAAATCTAAGTTAAATCTAATTTAGAAAAATTTATTTTAAATTGGACATCATCTACGCGGTTGACATGACAATGTTTGATTTGTAATAAAATTTAAAATTTAAATCTCTTACAAATTAAATTTTATAGTGTTAATAATATAGAGGGAGTGCTTTACATACAACTACAAGTAAGAGTCGTTACTGTACATATGAGCCTTAACCCAAGTAGACTAAAAGGGGAGACGGTAAAAACTGATTTATTGCGCAAACAAATGTTATAAACAACTTGGCATAGATTTGAGTTGAGTTAATTTAAATTGTGAATAATAGTATTTTATGGATCCTATTGAGATTGATTTAACTTTTTTTAAGTTGAGATAACTTTAACTTTTTAGGTTGAAATGTGTGAAGTAAGTTGAAATGAATTTAATTTTTTTATAGAAAGTTGAAAAAATAATAAATTCTGTCAATAATTGATTTGAGATGACTTAAAACCATAGGGCAAAAATCAGTCAATGTCCTAGCAGTTTCTAAACAAGATAGTAATCATAGAATGCTCTAAGAGCATTGGCAATGGACTAGCCATTTGTCAATGCAAGTCTAAATTGAAAGTAAATATGAAAAAAAAACATCCACAATGGCCTAGCTAAACATTCTAAGTTTAACATTTATGCTACAGTAAATCTTCACCCCTCGCCAGACTTGGCGAGCTACTGCACACGCATCAAATTTTTATTTTATCATTTCTTGCCTCCCGCTAAATTCTTTCCTTCGATTTTTCTGTGTCTTCTTCCCGAAACCACCATTTCTTCTTTCTTTTTTTTTTTTCTCTTGCGAAACTCATTCTCTTCTTTTCTTCTTCGACCTTCTATCTTCTTCCAAAACCCATTTCTTCTTTATTTTTTTTTTCTCCCGAAACCCCTTATCTTCCTTTCTTCTTTGACCTTCTGTTTTCTTCCCGAAACCCATTTCTTTTTTATTTTCTTTCTTTCCCCGAAACCCATTCTCTTCCTTTCTTTGTCGCGCTTCTCTTTGTTTCTCCCGAACCTTCTCTCCCGAAACTCCCTTCTCTTCTTCTCTTCCTCCATTTTCTTTCTCTCCTTTTCTTCTCTTCGTCGCCCTTTTTCGCCTTCTCCCGAAACTCCCGAAACATAGCAGGTCTTTTCCTCACTGGAAGTGTCGGCTGGTTATAAGTTTTCTCACTCACTCTCTGTCTTACTCACGGGGTCTCACATCCCCGATTGTTTAAACGCACACACACTCAGATTTCTTTGCTTTCACATGATGAAATTTTTGGATTTTACAATACCAAAGTTGGAGGCGATTTTCACTGGACCATGTGGCACGCTCGTGAAAGCACTTGATCCCCACGTCCAGGTTTAGGTATGGATGATCTGTTTTGCAGAGTGTGTGCAATTTATACAATATATATTTGGAGGATGTACATATAACTGTGATTTGTGGAGATTTTTGAGGGTTTTATTAATTGGATTCAAAGTTTGTGCAATGTTGTTGGTTATTGAAAGGCGTTGATTGGTATTCTGTTATTGTAAATTTGTGATTGTGATTAGTCTTATCCCACTTTGTGATCAACCTATTTCTGCTCTTCAAATATATTGGTACTTTGCCAAATGAAAAAAAAGATTATTCATATAACTTCAAAACACAGAAATTAACCACCATATAATCCAAGACCTCACTTGTGGTACTATCAAATGTAAGGGCTTGAGTAACAGAGAAATGAAAAACAGATAAATGAATGAGAATATGCTGAAGTTAATTAGAAGATATTATTGCCATGTATGGTCTGTACATATGAACTCGAACGTGTATTCAACTTTGTAATAGGAACATCATACATGCCTACAAGGGATTTCGTGATTGCAGCTTATTTTCAAAGCCTATAAGGGTCTAATGAGCCTACCTAAAGCCCCTATATATGTATCATTTGAAATGTGTGAAAACTGTCAAGTACTAAAGTGTGGAGCCTCGAGGATATTCAACTCCTTTTAAGATTTGGACCACATCATATCCACTAATGTCCACTGCTTTTGTTTTATGAATCATACAGCATATATATATATATATATATATATATATATATATATCTATTGACAAAAGACTTGGGAATATTAATTAGTCAGCCCAAGACTTGGGAATATTGATTTCTGAGTTGTTGAGCCATGTTGAGTTTTTGTGCTTATTTTTTCCATTTCTTTTCAAACTACCTAGAAATTATTATTGGTATTTGTTAAGATAATCTTGTGATTGATTTCCGAGTAGTATTCAGCCATGTTGAGTTTTTGTGCTTATTTTTTCCATTTCTTTTCAAACTACCTAGAAATTATTATTGGTATTTGTTAAGATAATCTTGTGATTGATTTCTGAGTAGTGTTCAGCGATGTTGGGTTTTTGTGCTTATTTTTTCCATTTCTTTTCAAACTACCTAGAAATTATTATTAGTATTTGTTCACATTCTTCTCTCCCTCTTCTATGTGCATTCTCTGAAAATAGATACCCCACTAAATGGATGTTTGCTATTTATGGACAATATATAAAATCATATATGTTATGGAATGAATGTTTACTGTTTTAAAATTTTCAGATTACAAAATAACCCTTGTACCTCTTATTCATTTGGTTTTCATTATTCAATTTCCTTTGTTTATGCAATATGATGCTGAGATACTTCATGATGCTAAGATACTGCAATATTCCATGATGAGATAGTATATAATACAACAATATGATGCTGAGAATTTAATATTCGACTTGAATATTGGCCAACTTCTCTCACTCCTTGAAAATTTAATATTTTTCAAAGATGGACACACATTTTGATGATGACCCATTCTTCACTACTCTATTGCAAAGTGGAGGAGCAGGTTGTAATAGCGCCCCAACGCAACATGGTAATATTGTTGTCCAAGCAACCCCTAACGATGGTGAACAGAGGCACCCTTCAAAAAAAGTTCAAAGAGGTGCATCTTTCACTGTTGAAGAGGATAACCTCCTCGTCTCAGCTTGGCTCAACATTAGCATCGATGTGATAAGAGGTATTGATCAAAAGTCCAGTCAAATGTGGGAAAGAATTATCACATTTTATCATGAATATAAAAAATCAAACATTGCTGACCGTTCTGAGGGTTCTTTGATGAATCGGTGGTCTACGATTCAAAAATAGACAAATAAATTTTGTGTATTTCTAGCACAAGTAGAGTCATTGCACCCGAGTGGTGCAACGGAGCAAGACAATGTATGTATCATCACGGAGCAAGACAAGGCATGTATCATCTTCCACCATTCATGCAATTTGTGATAGACTTGCTTATGAACTAACAAATATTTTTTCACCTTTGTAGATTGAGAAGGCAAAGATGCTGTACAAAGAGATGGTAGGCTCTAATTTCACAATGGAACACTGTTGGTGTCTTTTAAGACACCTACCAAAATGGCAGCAACACATATCCACTGTTGGTAAGAAGAGAAGGCCAGTAGAAAAAGTGTTTGGTGAAGTAGCTGTTGACATAGCTGAGGAGGAGGACGTGGAGGTTCTTGCTGAGAGACCTCCAGGCAAAAAAGCTGAAAAAGAAAGAGAGAGGAAACGAAAGTCGATGGAAGGCAACAATAGTGAGATCAAGATTGCCTTAGCTAAAATGACCGAGGATAGAGCGACATCCATGCAAGAGCGTAGAAATTCTATGTTGAAGGCAGACCTGGAAAAATCAGCAACATTTGAACTAAAGAAGATGAAGTTCGAGGCAAAGATGATGCTGCTAGATCTAAGTGGCATGAATGCTATGCAGCAACAATATTTTGGTCATATTCAACTCAAAATTTTTTAGGAATGGAGGTCCCGTTCCGGAGGTACATCTACTACTTCTCCTTCGACACCTTATGGAAGTGTCTAACAAGTGAAGACATTTTTAGAAATTTTAGTGGCTACCTAGCCAAATGTGAGCTGTATAAACATGTGGCTGGATAGCAACTAAATTAATGGACTGTGGTATGGACTGCTTTGCTAGTTAGTAGACTGTTTTTGTAATTAGTGGACTGTTTTGATGGATTAGTGAACTGTTTTGATGGATTAGTGGACTGTTTTGTTGTATTAATGGACTGTTTTGATGAATTAGTGGACTGTTTTTGTAACTATTGCAATATGCTTTGCTAATTAGTGGACTGTTTTGTAGTTAGTGGACTGTTTTGTAATTAGTGGACTATTTTGATGGATTAGTGGACTATTTTTGTAATTTTAGTGGACTGTTTTGTAATTAGTGGACTGTTTTGATGAATTAGTGAACTGTTTTGATGGATTAGTGGACTGTTTTGTTGGATTAGTGGATTGTTTTTATAATTTTAGTGGACTGTTTTGTAATTAGTGGACTGTTTTGTATATGTGATTGTTGGGTGAATGGTTGGCAAAATATATTTATTGAATAATTAGGTTGAGGGAAAAAATAATTGAAAAATAATAATTTTATTTTTTAATAGAGTTATTAATTAAATTTGTAAAATATTAAAAAAATATATATTATTAAAATATATAATATTTTATTATTATTTAGACTTTAAGATAGTTAGTCCAATGTAGACTAATCTAGCTACAAATCCATGTTATAGCCAAAATACAACATTCTAGCTAAATTTTAGATTTGGCAATGACTAGGCCATTGCTAATGCTCTAACTATGCACAAAATGAAGAGGAGACCCATCAGGTCCTAGAGCGGAGTCAAGATCAGGTATGGAAGAAACAGTAACTTTTAACTTCTTCCAGGTTAAGTACAAATAAATTGTGGTGAGAACATTTTGAATAACTCTAAGGAAGTCTTTGGAGCAGATACGGGTTGGTTGGACTAGTGTTGCTGAAAAACATACGTTTGTCAATTGGAAAAACTGCCGGCGGCAGGCTTAGCGCAAATATTATTCATGGCGTGTCTCGTTTCTGTAACACACCTCTAATTACTTAGAATAAAAATAGACTAAAATTGCTCACTTCGAGAGAAGCACCTCCATAGAAGAAATGAAAAAGAAGATAAGAGAAAGAAATATAGACTTTCATTAACTTTCTGAATGATCAAACCCTAGAGCCCTTAGCTCATACATAAATGAGATGACCCTTACATGGGTCCAGGCTAACACTAAAAACATACAGGGAAATAAAAATAAGGCCCAAGGCCCACTAGCTATCTTGTAGTCCAAATACATGCTAAATTGAAATTGTAAATGAAACTGGCCCAATGCTCATAGCCCAAGTCCTTCAATATTTGGGGACGGTGACAAACCATTCCCCATAGAAGCACCTTGTCCACAAGGTACGTTATCCTTACCCACCTCATCAAGAGTACTAGTTAGCACAGTCTTATTCCAAGGCATCCCAAATTTTCCATACAAGTTTAGAAAGGCATTACAAATTATCAAAGTAGGCTGAGTCAAGAACGGGACCTTATCAGATTTTACCCTTCTTTCAAGCCTTTCATCAATCATGTTAGGCTCAAAATCATCTCTAGATCTAAGTACCTCTCTCAGTTTCTTGTCAACTTCAACTATCAATGATTTATTCATCTCTATAACTTCAATATCACCAATTTCTTCTTCCCGTGCATAAGCAATAGCCGTATCAGTCGAGATGAAGCAACCAGCATTAGTTTCCGCAATAAGTGAAATTCCATAACCAGGTGAGTTTCCAGCTTGTGTGCCTGCCTTATGATCAGTAAAGATATGAACATAAATTCCATGAGCAGCATGTATCATGGTATTTTCAAATTGGGAAGACACCCTGGTTGACAAAGTAACTCCTCTGATCCTTTTGACCATTCCAACATCAGTCTAGGTGACCGCATTCAGACTTTGAACAACTGGAATTGTCAACACAACTTCACCACCTCCATGAGGAGGGGATCCACAAGACTCTATTTTTAGATCTAATCCTTTTGAGGGAACTCCAAAACTCTTTAACAAGGGTAAGGTAGGAGATCGGAAAGTATCCACTGATGGGTCCTTAAAATCATTTGTAATACCTTTGAGCCTTACAGTGGGAGGTTTCTTTGCAAACAAACCAAGCAAAATTAATGGCTCCAAAAAATAGCCAATGGACGACTGACACCATAGTCATGGACAAGATGTCTCTCACCCATCACAATGCCGGGCTTGCACTTCAATTTGGTCCCGGTTTCATTAATTTCAACAACGCCATCATCAGAGACCTTCTCAAACAACCGAAGGAGGGAGACCTCGTGTTGACGGAGGCCAGTCAGTGAATCATCGGCACAGATATCCTCAATTAGAACGGGAATAGACGAGAGCGTGGCTAGCAAAAGCCTATGCCTAAGGTTCTGACTCCCCTTTAAGTCGAGAGAAAAATGAGAAGTTCGTGAACAAATAGAACCAAGCAATATATCCAAGGGCCCCCTTCCTCTATCAAATGGCTCAAACACACCTCTCAACAGCAATACATCTAGCATAAAGGAAGCAAAAATTTTTTTACTCCTCCAACTCTCAGCAAACTCAACCCCACCAGTTACGGCCTCAGTCTTAGAATGCAAAACTTCAGCATTATCTAAGACACCAACCTTCACAAGCTGAACCACTTTAACGCTCCAGGACTCAAATAGCTCATTAAAATCATCGTTACTATAGTAAGGTGCTTAACCATTTATCAGGTCTCGATGAGTTTTGATGGCGCTCCCAAGATTTGTGTCTACAACCATCCCTGGTCCTAGAGTCGCAGGTCCATATGAAAAGACCATGATACAAGAGCCGATATTTACTAAGCCTCCTTCCAGAAGTCCAAGTGCAGCTAATATTGTTGTTCCTGTGGATCGTAGAGGGCGATGACCCAGCTTGGCATGCGGTGAAGAATGGATCTCTTTTATTCCAGTAGTTACACTGAATTCACATTTAGACATTGGGAACAAAAATTCCTACTTCCGGATAACAGGTGTCTTTCCAAGATGTTGTTTCTTTGTGGGATTGAAAACTAGAAATGGTTGGTTCTACTCTGAACAAAGCTCGCGATCTCCATGATACAAAACAACTCTCAAGCACTCGAAAAATCCAAGATCATGGACACGGACCATAGAATCAAAGGTAACCCATCCCACCAACGCATTCTCCGGCAACTGCTCCACCAAAAACAACAACTCATTCTTAAGTGCTCGTGGCTCCTCCTCAACCGTGCAGGTGTCCACAATGGATACAAACGCAGATCCTCTTGGTGCCAAGTCATTACTGATGGGTGTTTGCAGCTCCCATTCGAGCAAACCGAGCCCCGCGTTCACTATGAACTGAACCTCAGTCTGCCCCCAAAGCTCCTTTGGGACTTCAATCTCAACCATACCTTCGGTCTCATCCCTGCTTAAACAATTATTTTCCGTTGGGACCTGAATCGCAAGAAGAAGACGATCCCCCGTCCAATCTTCCTCCAACATCTGCCACCTTGCCGTCTCCCTAGATGGCCATGGAGGATGCCAAACTAAACGGGGCCATTTGCTTGGAGCTTCAGACGGAAGGAAACAAGGGGAGAAATAATTTCTTAATGGAAACGAAAGTTGGAGATGGAAATTTGAGTGTCCGAAAATTAATTTTGGATTTGTAAGAGAATTTCTAGAAAAAGGGATATCGACGGGATGACCCATGACTCGCTCATCCTCTTCCTGCAATGCATGGAGCTCTTGTTCTAGACAAGTGAACTCTTTGTTGAAATTGTTTCTAAATTTTTTGAAGTCATTTTTGATATCTTTGAATGTTTGTGAAATAACTTCATAACGTTGTTGCGACTACTCGGCCATCTCTTTAATTTTGAGTAATGATGAAATAATTTCATCTATTTCCATGATTTGATAAAGTAGCTGCCAAGAAAAGGCTGGCTCTAGATACCACTTGTAACACACCTCTAATTACTTAGAATAAAAATAGACTAAAATTGCTCATTTCGAGGGGAGCACCTCTATAGAAGAAATGAAAAAGAAGATAAGAGAACGGAATATATACTTTCATTAACTTTCTGAATGATCAAACCCTAGAGCCTTTAGCTCATACATAAATAAGATGACCCTTACATGGGCCCAGGCTAACACTAAAAACATACAGGGAAATAGAAATAAGGCCCAAGGCTCACTAGCTATCTTGTAGTCCAAATACATGCTAAATTGAAATTGTAAATGAAACTGGCCCAAGGCCCATAGCCCACGTCCTTCAATATTCGGGGACGGTGACAGTTTCTTCGATATATATTAGAGCACTAGCATTAGACTCATTAAATTTATCTTTAAATTTTGATGAAAATACATATTTTTCATATATCTAAAACCTCATTATCCATAACTCCAAATTGGATTAAGTATATGTTTCTATATGTCTAAAATCTTATTATCTATAACTCTACATTAGATTAATCATTGGATTTATCAAAATAATAATATAATATTTTTTTAATAATAATATTTTTAATTTTTCTTTCATATTTTACAATCACACTAACCATATATTAATTAATAATTTAATTTGATACTTAAATTATTTTTTTCAATTAATTTTTTTCTTGACCTAATTATCCAACAAACACATTTTACCAACCTAATTTTTTTTTTCTCAACCTAATTTGGGGCCGCCAGTTTATGCACAAAGAAAAAAGCAAATGAATTTAGTAGAAAAAAGCACAAAGAAATTCTTCATCTACGTTACACACTACGTTTAAAGAAATTCACGTTTGGGGCCACCTTTAAAGAAATGATCCGGGCGAAAATATAATTTTACTAATAAAATATGTATCAACAGTATATCTCTAAATTTGAAGATAAATAAAAATGTTCTGTAACTCAAAACTTGAGATTTGAATATATAGTGAATCCATAGTCAGAATTTTAAAGCAAATATTACCAAATTTTAGAGATTGGATCAGTGCTCTATTAGTCAACAGATTTAAGTTTTTTTTTTTAATTTTTTGCTTTTACTTATTGATTAAGAAAGTGATTATTAATGTATTGATATATTTTTATATTTTTTAAAAATATTTAAATATGTTCAAAAAATAAAAATAAAAAGTAAAGTTTGTACTAGTGAGCATGCCCAATAATCAAAACTGGACGGCAGACTACACTACTCTATCCTATATTTCAAGCAGCCTCCTTTCAAACTCCAAAGTGCCATAACATATTGCCAAAACAACTCAAGCATCATTCGGCCACCAACGTCCCAAATAAACATTTAATAAGCATTCCGCAACGAGGCATGGCGGCCGAGATTGATAAAGATAGATAGTATATGAGATCTGATATTAATTAAAAATAAAAATTTTTACTTTTTAAAATGATTTCAATGATATTTCTATTATTTCATTAACTAGTCATTTAATTTAGAGAATAAATATGGGTTGCCCCTTCCTTGTGCCGTTACAAATACTATCAAAACCTATTCCAAGATGGCACGGACGGATCTTATATTGATTGGAAATGAGAAATTCTCATTTAAGACCAAGCCAGCCCGTTACCCTACCGGCTTGTTTGTCCCACCAGCCCATAACTTGGAAATATCTGAAAGACTATTTTCCGGCGCTACTCCAATATCCGCTTCGCTAGCCTATTAAACGTGTAGCAGTAGGGATACAAGTCTTTTATACAATGTTTTCGCAACTTATTTTTAAAATTAATGGCATTTTGAAGAAGAAAAGTGATTTATGAAATTTTAGAATATACAAGTTCTGCATATTTTCTTTAAAATAAATAGAAAAAGTATGAAATTTACATAAAAAAAATTAATTTTTTTATAGTAGATTGATTCTACCTTTTTCAAAAAGAGTGTATAAAATTTATATATTTTAAGACTGTATATAACATTGCTCTTTTTTAAAATAACAATACTTCTGCAACCATTTAACAAAAACGCATTTCATTTAAAGAAGTCTGGTAAAATAATTCTACAAAAAAGTTGAGTTTTTATGGTCCCTTGTTTTAACTTTTTCCATAACTTTTATGTTTTTCTATTCTCATTTAAGTTTAGATACGTTTGGATGTTAAAATAATTTTAAATAATTTATAAATTATAATAAAAAAATAATGGATATTTTGTAAACAGTAATAAACCGTTTGTAAGCGGCTTGCATGTGAATAATTCACTAACCAACAGAGTCTATTTTGCAGTCAGTTGACGCGCCCTGTAGATGTCTCCCTTACCCCAATCTCCTTATATTCCACCATCTCTCAATTAGTAACCACTAACGACACGCATTGCCATTGAATGTGCCAATTTAACAACCTATTATATTTTGTCCAATCTGTGTTTGGGATATAGGATGAGATATAAAATTCTCATCTCATTTTATCATTATAAATTTTTTAAATTTTTATACAAAATATAATAAAAATACAACATTTTCAAATATCAATTCAATTTTTTCAAATCCCGAAAATTACAATAGGATGTGCACTTTTCCTACTGCAGTCTTCAAGATAGACTTCTAGCGATTGTAGTAGAAGACACAAAAGTCACATCTTTGGGGTGGGCAAAATTTTTTTAGGGTGGGCAATTGTTACTTCTTTTTTTAAAAGAAGTGTAAATATGAGATCCACATAAAAAAATTAATTTTTTTAATAGTAAATCTCACTATTTAAAAAAAAAATTACATGGAGCTTACGCTTAAGAGATTGAAATTGAGAAAGGATGCAAAACAAAATCAAAGTTATTATGACAACTAATTAATTCACATAAATTAGGGATTGAAATTGAGAAAATATGCAGAACAAAAATAAAACTTTGGAAAATATTAATTAATGATAAAACTTGAAATTATTTCGTGAAGTCCACAAGCCGTGCTTAAATAGTTTCAAAATTCAAAATTATGAGAATTTTTTCAAAAAGGAAAAATCCAAGTTATTACATGAAAATTAAATAGGTAAGTGAGTAAAAATCCTATAAAAATTTTGGCCAAAATGAAAATTAGAATTATTTTCAAAACTTGAAATAAAATATTTCTTAAAATGGCAAAACTGAACGTAAATCGAAGATTTGGAGAAAAAAAAAAAACTAATATTATCCAAATCCAAGGAACATTAAAATTTTCTTGCCATATTTGCATATATTCACATTTTTAAAGTAGTTTAGCGCAATCAACATAAAATCTGATCATTTAGATCAGTTTGCAGTTCTTTTTTCTTAATTTATGATAAACAACAGTTTTATACTCTTTTTTATTTTAAAAAAAAAGGCTTGTAGCCTCGAACAAATTGATACTCTAATTTCCCAATAACTAAAAGAGAAATGATAAAGTTGACTTTAAATATAGGTTTTCTGAAAACTTCCATATTATTATTATTGTTTTTGGACATGAGTGAAGTACAATGAAAGCAGGTGCAACGGCAGGATTTTGATTTCCGGCCAACTTGGGTGCTAAGGACAAAACATCAAATATGCGATTGGAGGGCCATCATTGATGTATCTGTTGCAAGCATTATTAGTAGGGAAAGGAAGAGGGATTGCCATTATTCGACCTTCAATTACTTTCATGTTCATGCAAGTCCAAAAAGTAGGAACTTCCAAAACTTTTTAATCTTAAAGTAGCCCCAATCCCATGCCCTACGTCAAAGAAAAGACTCCAAGTTTTGTGTGTGAGTGTTTTTTTTTTTTTTTTTTTGTCGTCTAAGAATAATATTAGATATAGGTTTTGAACTCATAAATTATGCGTAAATTCTTAAAAAAATAAATTTTTTTTTTATGTGCAATCACTTTTATATATTTTTTACGCACTCTACTAATATAATTGACTGCGTCATTTTTCTAATATAAAATAACTGCTTTGACCAATCACATCAGTAGAGTACGCAAAGAGTAAACAAAAATGATTGTGTAGCAGAACTAAAAAAAAAAAAAAAGATATATACATATATCCTCAAGAATAAAATCTTTTATATATATTTCATTTTTTTAAAATGATTTGTGCAAAATCTGCATATCTGAGCACTAGTAGTGAGCTCAATAAAATTAAATTTTAGCCAAAGAATAGCTAAAGTGCAACAATGGGCTCAACAAATGAACAATAATTTTAACTTCAGATTATATCACTAGTCAAATTTGTTGAGCTAAATGGACTGGTCAAATATTATTTTTAGACTAAAATATTATGATTCCGCTGCTTGCTTCTCTCCCGCGCAAGTAGAAATGCATTATTTTCCGTTGCTTACTTCTTCCCCCAGGCCACCGTGATGACTTTTTGAATATGAACTTTTAAGATAATTTCTTTCTATATATATATATTAAAATCTTAACTACGATTCCTAATTTTGCAACACTTGCTAGCTCAATGAATATAATAGAATATACGCTAGAGGTAAAATTCTTATTAGTTTTCTAAATAACAAAAATTTATAAGTAAAATAAATAAAGAATATCCACTAGAATTAAAAAAAAAAATACAAGAATAAATTAAAATTAGAATTAAAATAAATAAACAGTTTAAAATCAATATTTTAATAGAATAATAAAAGATTTGTTGAGCCTGGTTTTTGACGTTGTTGAAAAGCGGCAAGCTAAACTTATAAAAATGAATTTCTTAGTCAAATTTTGACCAAAATTTGTTGAGCCCACTACTAATTCTCTAAACCTCTTACTATAGAAGGTGTCATTTACATGATAATGTATTTTACCTGAAAATTAAATCTTAATTTTATGGGCTAATTCGGGTTTAAACATACTTGCTAAACCTAATTTAGTATTCTTGAAAGAAAAGATATTGGAGTAAAATTCATATTTCTTCCAATTTAAGGGTAATAATTAACCGAGTAATCAATTAAAAATAAATAAATTTAGGGAATCATGAGCTATATATGTGGAACTAAATTTAGGGAGGAACTCAGGATGGAAGACCTGTATCTTCTTTGCAAGGAAATGTATTATATTCTCCCACTGAGAAAGAAAGAAAAAGAAAAGAAAATACATATTTCTTGCCATGAGGTCTACTCTCAAAGTCAGATATGGTACCTCAAAGAATTTGAAATACTTGCTCTTCATACTCACCCCCCAACCGACACTAAACTTTCTTCCTTTTATGAAGAAGAAAAGGCTAAACCCACAGATCGATAATGACATCCATTCAGAAAAATACCTCTCGGTCTAAAAGGAGGCCCTAAAGTAAGATGCCTAAAACAAATCAAACAGATTAAAAAAAAAACAGAAAAGAAAAGAAAAAAAGAACGTGTATTCTAATCTTTTGGTTTTTAATAATGTTAGTATCTCTTCTTATTTCATCCTCTCATTTTAATTGTTCATATATATATTTATTTTACTTACTGATTAAGAAAATGATTATTATTGTATTGATTTTTTTATTTTTTAAAAATGTTTAAATATGTTTAAAAATGTAAAAATAAAAAAATATAAATATAAATTTTACCTAGACGGCACACCCAGCAGTCGACACTGCTGGGCAGCAGCCTAGCATCTCTCTTTGGTTTTTACATTCATCTCTCAAATATTAATTATTTACTCACTCTTTAAAAAAAGTAAATAAATAAGAGATTTATATGAAAAAAAATTTAATTTTTTAATAATGAACTTTACTCTTTTTTAAAACGATTATGCGATATTTATGTATTCATTATAAAAAAAACTACTTATTTATAACTAATTATTTATTATAAAATGATTATTTTTTATTAAAATAAATTTATTTTCATTATAAATAATCTATTACAACTACTTGTTTTCTTGCAATAATTCTACTATAGTATTACTCAATCTTAATTACATGAAAAAGGTAACACAAAGCAATGGAAAAACAAACTGAAAAGTTGTCCCTCGGAAGAAGGAAAAATGAAAAGTTGACAGAAATCCGTGCAAAGTAAAACAATTAAAGGTGTTGTCTCGATATCCCAGGTCCCCACGCATCACCGTCTTCACTTCCCTTTACTCTCTAAAGAATATGTTTGCCTCCCTTGTTATTGGCTCGTGTCTTCGATACCGCGCTTTACGGTCACTTTAAAATAAATTTGCGAGGTGCAATACTATTTAATGACATAAAAAAACTTATGTGGATATTCTCTTACACTAAGGCCTTGTTTGAAATAGTACTGAGATTTTTAAGATAAGATGATTTGTAAAAAAATATATATTTAGATAGAGAGATAAAATGAGATGATTTTAAATTTTTGAAGATTTGATAAAATGATGAATCCCACTACTATGAATATATTTTTAAAATGTTAAAAATAAGTAGAATAGTGGCACGGGAAGGGGAGGCTTATGATAAAGTTCAGGATTTGATAAAGTTGACAGTAGGATTACCTTTGTTGATGTTTTGTTTCGTGGCTTGGACAACTCCACGTTGTTGGGCTCGGGTCTGGTTCCTGCTAAGATGGAGAATTGGGAGCTCGAGGGCCGTGGTACCTCCGACGCTCAAATTAGTTTCAGTGTAGGAGATGAAGGGAATAAATAGCTTTAAGGAGAATGAGAGTAGAAGTATTCAAGAATCAAAGCCCCCTCCCTGGTTGTGGGAAGGGGGTATTTATACCTGGCTGGCTGGCCCTCATGGTGGGGTAGTGGGCGTGTTGTTCAGTACGGGGTTGGGTGCCCTTGCCACTCACCTGCTGCACCGCAAATTAGTCAGACCTGATGGCGACTGCATCTGACACCTAGGATTCACGTTGTAGCATGTCGAGTCCCAGGGCGCATTAAATACAACGTGGCTTCCCATCTTGGCGTGACTTCTTCCATCTCATTAATGAGGCATGGCCTCAGTCAGGCTAACCTGCTTTTCTTATATGTCTAGGCACTGAAGTTCAGGGTCAGGGGATGTTCCTGCCTGTCGACCAGTAAGGGTGTCAGACCGTTCTTCCATCCACCCTTCTATCAGTGTGTTCTACCTAGTCTTTTCTCTCCTTGGGCCTCCTGGGCCGGCACAACCTAGCCCAGGACTTACCCTTGGGCTCGGAAATGGGGCCAAGCCCACCCCTCACAGTACCTCGCGAATTCTTAGCGCATGTGTGCGGTGAGAATTTAAATGATCCCTTCTTCTCCCGCCATTAATGCGCGCAGATTCTTATGTCGTGCCATCTTCCCAACTTCCCGGTTGTTCGATCCTGAGAGCCTTCTCCATCCGTAGTCACTTATTGGTTTGTGTTCGCCATGCGTCTAACATAACTCCCCTTTGTCTGTGCTGCCTTGCACAGCTTGGGTTTCCTGAGACCAATTCCCACTTCCTTTAATGCTTGAGGCTTTCGAGGCCATGCACCCACGCCATAATTGAACGGGTCAGTGTCACCTCCCGAAAATGCTTTGGGACACTTGGAACGACCCCACGATGCCTTAGTTTTCCTGCGAATTGTGCCGGTCATGCATCCTTCTGGTAGCTGCTAACGTCATCCTGTTGGTCGGTTCACTTCTCCTGGACTGTCACATCCCTTTGTCTTTCGAGCTGTTGTCGCTCCACTATCCGCTGAACACCAACAGTCACCTATCCCCCCTATTTAAGTTATTTAAGTCCTTTTTTCCCTTTTGATCCTCCCATTTCTACCTCCAAACTCCCAAAATTCTTTCACACTTTCTTCTTCAAGCCTTCCTTGAGTTTCTGAGATCCTCTGTCCTTCCTCTTTCCTCTGCGAACCCTCATATAGTTGCTTACAGGGACACGAAGGTCGACTCCTCTTTATGGCAGGGTGGAACTGGGAATCGTCCATCACAAGCAAAGATCTGAGAGCATGGTAGAGGTCTTACAATATCCCCTCGAATGTGGTCTTCGAGATTCCCAGCCACCGTGTTCCCTGCCATGGATGCGGACAGGACGGCTACAAGCGTGGCCCTATTTCCGTTGATGTTTTCCAACGGGCTACGGTTGTCATTCTGTCGTCCGATCCGAGACATCCTCTACTATCTAAAGCTGGCTCCTGCGTAACTCCACCCCAACGCTTGGCGAATGATGGTGGTGAGCTGTATAGTCTTCTGCCAGGTGCTAGATGATGTCTCCAAGGACTGTCCTGACCTGATTGCCCAGGAACTCTTATCGGTCTATCGAACCCTCCAACTCGATGGGAGCTTGTGTAGTTTCCAAACTCGAGCTGCCGAGAAGCGTTTTGTTACGTTGGAGAAACGCTTCTTCTCTACCAAGGAATGGCAAAGGATTTCTCCTTTGGTTTCCTGTTCGGGATGGGAGTATCCCGAGGTGGAGGAATCAAAATTTCCTGTTTTGGCCGTCTGTGCCAACGTGCCGAGGAGTCAGTCTCTTTCGATCAAGCTGTCTAAGAGAGAGCAGTTTTGGGTGGCTACTGTCTTATTCTGGGTGGCCGCCCACCCTAAGGTGTCTGAGACAGATATGCTGATTACTGACTCGAACATTAGGCGTCATCAACACCTTCCTGATTGATCCTTTGTGCTCGGTCGGGAATTTTTGACAGTTCCCCCTCTTTTCCTACCAAGAAGCGCCGAGCTTTTCCTCCCGCAATGGATAACAGGGGCATGCGGCATCAGGCCGAAGAAAGCGGTGTTGGGGTCGTTCCCGGGTCGGGGGCTCGAGGCCCCTGTTCCCACTCCAGCCCTTCTTGCCTTGTTCCTCCATCCTCTTGCCGTGGGGCCTCTATAAGTTCGTCACGACAACATCCACCAGGGTCACCTTTCAACGAGTTTGGCGCTACCTCCCGCCCAATTCCTTCGGGCCCTCCTCGTGATGCATCTTGCGGCCCATCTCGCTTAATTCCATTGGGGCCAGCTCAGGCTACCTTCGGCAATACCTCTCCTCTCACTCTTGCGAGCTCCTCCTGGAAGATCGACCAAGCTCCTCTCGATAGACCCCAGCCTCCTATGCCGCCGATGCTTTGCTCGTGCAGGCTTTGGTCCAGTCGAGGGCGGCTACCTTTGGAACCGTTAAGGGTCAGGCAGACGACATTTCCCTTGATGCGTTCTTCAACCCTTGGTCAACTTTTTAATTGAGCCACGACTATCCTTTGAGGTGGCTCTTGCCGCAGAGGAAGCTGTTCTTGTCACACCCCTGATAAGGGAGACGGCTCTGTCTTCTGTTTATCACGGTGAGCCTAAGCTGGGCTCCCTTCAAGTGCAAAGTGCTGCTTTCGTTGAGAACCTTCCCAAAGATTGATGTTGATTCCTTCTTGGTCTCAGACAACCAGACGCAACAGCTTGCCTTCCCAACTCCGTCGCCCCCCCCAGGATGATGCCGTGGCTTCTGTGGTGGAGGAAAAGCCCGTGGCAGAGGAGGTACCCATGGTGGTGGAGTTCTCCGACACCGGATGACGAAGTGGGGACGTCTTCCTTAAGATTAGCTTCCCCACCGGGAGCAATTCCCCACTGGGAGTGCTTCCCATTGGGGCCCGAGTTTTCATTCTTCCTAGGTGGTGACGCATGTTTGCTTTAGAACCATGTCTCCTATCTTGAAGGCCTGGGGTTGGACTCATTTTTGAAGTAGTGTTCAACCTTCTGCTTGTTGTTTGTTGTTCGGCTTGCAGCTTCTTCCTATCACCCTTCCAGGAGGTCTAAGTTCTCTTTTATTCCTTTGTCATTGTGGCCTGGGTCGAAGTGCTGAATCCAATATGTGGGTATTCCCACCTCTACTGGGATTACAACTTAGTCCCATAGACGAGGACGAATGGTGTTTCTCCCGTGGGGGTCTTGACGGACGTCCAATAGGCCCATAGTACACTGTAAGCTCTTCCTTTTTGATCTCCTAGCCTTTTCTTCAGAATATTTAGCAGTATCTTGTTGGTGGCCTCTACTTGTACATTCACTTGTGGGTGCTCCAGAAATGAGTAATTGGTTTTGATTCTAAGCTCTACACACCACTCTCGATAATGGGAGCAATCGAACTGTCGGTCGTTGTCCGATATAAAGCTTTGAGGGAACTTGAACTGGCAGACTATGAATTTCCAGAGGAATCTCTTGATGGCCTAGGCCGTGATCGTCGCCAGTGCCTCTGCTTCTACCCATTTCATGAAGTAGTCGACTGCTACTACCACAAACTTCACTCCTCATTTGCTGCCAAGAAACGGGCCGATAATGTCAAGTCCCTATTGTGCAAAGGGCCAAGGGGAGATGGTGGAGTTTAGTTCTTTGGGTGGACAGTGAAGGATCAGCGCATGCTCTTCGCACTTAGAGCATTTCCTCACGAAGTCTTCTGCATCCCGGAGGGAGTTGGGCCAGTAGTACCCGTGTGTGTGGCCCGCATAACCAGCACTCTTCGTAGACTCCTTCATGTATCTCGGCAAGTACATACTAGGCTTCCTCAGGTTAGACGCACCTCAGGAAGGGTACAGAAAAACCTCTCCTACATAGGTTTCCTTCCACAAATGTGAAGCGTGACACTCTATTCCTGATCCTTTGTGCTTCCTCCCGATCGCTAGGGACTTGGCCCCCGTCAATGAACTTCATGATGTCAACAACCCATTTTGGCTGTGGCGACAAGACCATGGACACGTCGATACCAATGGCTGGTGTGTCGACCGTTTGAGTTATGGTGTGATTCGGAAGGGGGGGTCACTTCCTGGCCTAAGGCGGCCTTTGCCAAATGGTCTACCTTGTAGTTTTCTCCCATCGGGATCTGCTAGATGCGAAATTATTTGAAAGGGTTGTTCTCCGCTCCTACTTGCTGGAGGTAATTCTTCAATTTTTCTCCTTTGGTGGCAAACTGTCCCATTACTTGACCAACCACTACCTGCTAGTTGGCCCTTACCTCAACCTCAGTAGCTCCAAGTGACCTAGCCATCGTCATTCCTGCCAATAGCGCCTCGTACGCAGCCTCATTATTGGTGGCTTTGAAATCGAGTTTGATTGCGTAGTTAAGTTCTTCTCTAGATTCTGTGACTATGTGCACCCTTACACCCCCCAGTCCGGCAGGACGAGTCGTCGATGTAGACCTGCCAGGGTTTACCTTGGGGTGTGACGGTTATCTCTTCAGTGAAGTTTGAGAATTTGTCCACAAAGACTGCCAAGACTTGTCCCTTGATTGCTGTGCGTGGGAGGTATTCAATGTCGAACTATCTCAACTTGATTGCCCAATTTGTCATTCGGCTAGACACGTCAGACTTTTGCAGTATTTTCCTGAGGGGGACATCGGTGAGTACACTTATTGGGTGAGCATGGAAGTATGGCCTCAGTCGCCTTGCGGCAATGACTAACGCAAATTCCAACATCTCTGCCTGGGTATCTGGCTTCGGCTCCTCGGATAGTGTGGCTCATGTAGTAGACGAATCGTTGGTCTCCCCCCTCACTGTGGACTAGGACAGCGGACACGACATTCAGGGTCACTGCCAGGTATACAATCAGGTCTTCCCTTAGGCTAGCCTGGCTGAAAAGTGGTGGGCGGGCTAAGTACTCCTTTAGTTCACCGAAGGCTCAGCTGCACTCGTCATCCCACTCCCATGGCTTCTTGAGTACCTTGAAAAAGGGAAGGCAACGATAAGTTGACCTTGCAATGAAGTGGCTCAGAGCGGCCACTTTTCCTGCCAACCTTTGGATTTCGTTAATTGTTCGTGACAGCGACATATCCACGATCGTCTTGACCTTCTCAGGGTTAGCCTCGATTCCACGTTCCGAGACCATGAAGCACAAGAACTTCCCTGACTCGACCCTAAAGGCACACTTTAGTGGGTTGAGCTTCATCTTGTACTTTCTAAGCATTGCAAAGGATTTCCGAAGATCACCGAGGTGCTGCTCTGACTTCCTACTTTTGACCAATAGGTTATCCACGTAGACCTCCATATTTCTCTGGATCTGCTCTTTGAACATGCGGTTAACTAGCCGTTGATATGTTACACCTGCATTCTTAAGATCGAACAATATGGCTTTGTAGCAGTAGAGTCCTCGGTCGATGATGCAGGCCGACTTCTCTTCATCGTCTGAGTTCATCCTAACCTGATTGTACCCGGAGTATGCATCCATGAAGCAGAGTAGGGGATGCCCGGCCGTTGAATCTACTATTAGATTTATGCGTAAGAGCGGGAAGTTGTCTTTCGGGCATACTTTTTTTAGGTCGGTAAAGTCTATACACATTCTCCACTTAGCACTTGCCTTTTTTTACTAAGACTACATTGTAAAGCCACTCTGGATAGTGGACTTCCCTGATGAACCTCGCGGCCAAGAGCAGGTCCATCTCTTCGGTGATGGCAGCATACTTCTCTGCACTAAAGCTGCAACTATTTTGCTTGACTCTCGTTGCCTTGGGGTCGACAATGAGGTGATGCTCGATGACAGATGTGTTGACCTTGGCATTTCTTTATGACTCCAGGAGAACATGTGTCGGTGCTCAGCGAGGAGCCGCCTCATGGATTGGCTCAATTTGGGGGCCATCTTGGTTCCTACCCAGACAGTCTGTTTGGGTCTCTGTGGGTCCACTTTTACTAACTCCAGCGGTTCTTTGGGCTCCGCTTGCCGTCGGGCCTCCTTGTCCATCCTTGTAAAGGCAGTTACCGGAGGTTGGCCTGCTTCCTTTCACACTCTTTCGAGCTCGGACCTCGATAGCCTTAGGCTTCAGTTCCCGAGTGTAGCACTCTCTCGCCAACTTTTGCTCCCCGCATATTTCCCCCATCCCTATGGGGGTTGGGGATTTCATCTTTAGGTGATAAGTGGACGTCACTTCCCTTTGGAGGTTCAAGGTCGAACATCCTAGGATTGGGTTGTAGGAGGAGGGGCCTTTACTACAAGAAAATCCATCATGGTAGTTACTGTTCTTGGGGTCGTCCCCGCCAGGATGCACAAGGTGATTGCTCTGATTGGCTGGATCACATCTTCAGTGAAGCCCTTGAAGGGTGTCTGGGCCGGGCGCAAACTATTGAGCTTGATCCTCATCTGAATGAGCGCTTCCCAAATCAAGATGTAGGCTGAGTTGCCGTTGTCAATCAGGACTCTCTTTGTCAAGTAGTTGGCGATTTGTATGGTCATCATGGGGGCGCAACACACCTTTTTCATCCTTCTCACTGAAGGTTATGACAGGCTCTCTTAAGTGGCTCCTGGTGCCCGGAGCAACCTTGTAAGTGGTGAACATTTCCTCATATCTAGCCCTCCTGGCATGGGCCCTCCTTGCCGACGAGGTGGTCCCTCCTCCGGCGTATCCTCCTGCTATCATGCGAATTTCACCTATCGAGCCGTCTCCTCTGGCCTGGCTTCTTTGTGTGGGCTCGTCCTGTGCTGCCCTTTAGCCTTTCTTCTTACTGGACTTTCACTTCGGCGTAGCCGGGCCTCTCGTCACCCCGCTGGTCTAGCTGGGTCTCCAGTTCCTCCATCTTCTGCTTTCTAGTGAAGCAATCTTCCGTCTAGTGGTTGTCGATTTTGTGATAAGAGTAGTACTTAGTGTGGGTCGTGCCCTGTCGCTACTCGCCCTGCTGGCTCGGATCTCTATCAACCTCCACCACTAGGATGGAGTGGGTGCAGGGGCAGCCCGCAAGCGCGCAGGTTGTTCCTCCATGAATTTGGTCTCGCATGCCTTCTTCTTATTCGCTTCCCGACTCGCCCATCTTCCCTGGCCAACCGCTTTTTTTTTCTGCCTTCTCCAACTCGATCTTTCGGGGAGCCTTCAACACTCGAAGAGTATCTTTAGCGTTAATAAAACTGTTGGCTCGGTCCATGAATTCTCTCAACATCGTTGGGGTCTTCCACATGATCTCCTTCACGAAGGGGTTGTAAGGCCAGATCCCCCCAAAAGTGCCGCCAAGGTGATTTTTTCATCCCTGTCGTCTGTATTCATACCCTCCATGTTGAACCGGGAGAGATACGACTTCAGTCTTTCATCATCTATCTGTTTCGGTCAGGAGGTAAGCTGCAGGTCGCCTCTTCTTCCAGCTAGCCATGAACTGCGTCAGGAAAAGTTAGGCCAACTCGGCGAAGCTGTTGACTGTCCCGAGTGGCAGGGAGCCAAACCATGCTCTTGTTGTTCCCTTCAGAGTGAGAGGGAACGCCTTACATGCAACCTCTCTCGAGAATTCATGTAGGGTCATGTGGGCCTTGAACGTCTCTACATGCTCCAAAGGGTCCTTTGACCCATCATATATGCGTGTAGGGAGAGGGACTGCCATGACTTTGGCGCTATACGGCAGCTTCGAGCTGGTGAGTAGCTGGTCCACCGAGGACGGCGTGCCTACCCTTTTGACCATTTCTACATACTTGTCCTTGATCTCCCGGAGCTGAAGGCGCATTCTACGCTACTCCTCTTCGGCCACTGCTACCTTAGGAGGGCGACGAGACTTAGAGTGTTGGCTATGCTGGTCCCCCTTCGATTCTCCGTCGGCCCTTTGCAAGGAGATATTTTCTAGGAGAGGAGGCGCCACTTCCTCCATGAGTTTCTATATCACTTTGGTTTGCTTGTTGATTCTTCCTTCCATCACTTCAGGTTGCTCTTCTTCATGTCACAAGACTTGAGAGAGCGTTGTTGCCAGCATATGAAAGACACGCTACTATAGGAAATAAAATCACACAGATGGCGCCCCTGTTGATGTCATGTTTCGCGGCCTGGGCAACTCCATGTTGTTAGGCTTGGGTTTGGTTCTTGCTAAGATGGAGAATGGGGGCTCGGGGGTCGTGGTACCTCCGACACTCAAGTTAGTTTCGGTGTAAGAGATGAAGGGAATAAATAACTTTAAGAAGAATGAGAGTAGAAGTATTCAAGAATCAGAACCCTCTCCCTAGTTGTCGGAGGGAGTATTTATACCTAGCTGGCTAGCCCTCATGGTGGGGTAGTGTGCGTGTTGTTTTGTACAGGGTCAAGTGTCCCTACCGCACTGCAGATCAGTCAGACCTGATGGAAACTGCATCTGACACCTAAGATTCACATTGTAGAGTGTCGAGCCCTGAGGCGCATTAAATGCGGCATGGCTTCCCTTCTTGGCATAACTTCCTCCATCTCATTAATGCGGCATGACCTCAGTCAGGCGTACCGGCTTCTCTGACATGTCTAGGTGCCGAAGTTCAAGGTTAGGGAATGTCCCTCCCTGTCGGCCAGTAAAGGTGTCAGACCGTTCTTCCAGCCACCCTTCAATTAGTGTGTTCTGCCTAGTCGCTTCTCTCCTTGGGCCTCTTGGGTCGGCATAGCCCAGCCTTGGCCATACCCTTGGTCTCAAACATGGGCCTGGGCTTAATCCCTAGGTTCGGCCCTAGGGGATTACTCCCTTCACAACTTTTTACTTTTCCAAAGATTTGTATTGGCAGGGGAAGAGAGGCGTGAAGTAGTGGGCTGCCATAAGAGTAAAAAGTTTGTCTGAAATCAATGTACAGTATAGAGAAATACAAATGAGTTACAAACTTTACATTTGGGCATTTGGATACACAAATAAAACAAACCGTACAACTTAGATGAGATGGTTTGTGTTTTATCTGTGTATCCAAACCGGCCCTAAGTAGGTTTAAGCCGATTAGCAGCTTAGGATCGAATAAGTTGTATCAAAGCTATAGATAAGGATTCGAGTCATGGGTGCACGTCTAGTAGTCTACATCAATTATGACTTTTTGCGTCTTTTTTTTTTTTTTTTCCTTCTTCTGGCGACATAATTTTGGATGCAAAAGGTTAATTTCTTTTCATGTTCCAGTCATTTCATTTCCAGTGAACAAGACCTCGTTGTTAAAAGTTACTTTTAGCTAGGGGTGACAAATTGTGTTTTTCTCTCTTGTTTGTCTCATGTCAAGTCATGAATATTCAACTATATAGGTCAACCCGAACCCAATCCGTTAAGCTAAACGTATCAAACTTCTAAATCTCAACCCAATCCATTTAGATAACGGGTCGTGTCATGTTATCCATTTCGAAATATATTAACACGACACGACTCATTTAAACTCGTTTGTTTCATGTAATGGAGTTGAATTAAAATGCATAATTCATTTGACCTGATTAATATCATTTCACATAAAAGTTAAAATCTATATTTATTAATAACCACAATATCTTAAAAAATATATATCACTATTTATCAAATTTTAACATATAATAAACCAATATTACAAACCATACAGTAACAAATGTAAGCATAGATCTAAAACAACAATACCAACAATAAAAACAATAAAAATATAGGCATATTGAGAAATACCAATAGTACAACTTAAAAAAAATAAAATTTTAATTTTGAAATAAATTCTAAACGGATCAAAACAAGTTGATTTCGTGTTAAGCAAGTTAACCCGTTATTGACCCATTTATATGTCATGTCTTACTGGGTCAACATGTTTTGACTTGTCCCCGTTAACATTAAACCCAAAATCGTTAATTTCGTGTCGTGTTCATGTTAGGTTTACAGGTTGTGTCATATATTGTCACCCCTTCTTTTTGGATCTAAACTATATCATTGCAAATAATGTTGATGGAAAATATTAATTTCAGTGCGTTTTTAGCTAGTCTTTTGTGGTGACATTAAATAGTCGTAAATAGGGGTGTAATCGGTCTGGTCTAGTCCGGTCAATCCATAGGGAGATTTAAGGACCTGACCAAAACTTTCGGTCCACACTTTTTCTGGAACGGTCCGGACCGATTACCCCTGAAGACTAGACCGGATAGTTTGCTATCAGTCCAAATTCTATTTTATTTTCTTAACAAATTAATTAAATGATAAAAATTGTATAAAATAATAAAATTGAAATTAGGTAACCTCTTTAATGTGGATTATCTAATTAAGTCATTAATAAAATCATTAATTAAAATTATATTGATGATATTACTAACTTAGTATTCAAAAGTCAATACTTAATAGTATGTGCCTAAATTATTATAGGTAGTACATAATGACCTATATTAAAATTTTAATATTTTATATATGATTAATGAAATATTTGTACATTGGATATTTCATCAATGTAACTTAAGTATCTTGAAAAAATGTACCTAACTAATTTATTTAAGTGTAGATACTAGAGTATGTACCATTGCATATAAATATATAATATTATGATTTATCATATATTCATAATTTAATATAATGTATTAGTTAATATTCAATTGTATATTTAATGTTTTATATGATCAATAATCATAGGTTAGATGAAAATAATTAATATATATTTATGTTGGTCTGATCTGAAAAAACCACAATCTGAGACCAGACCGACAATCAAAATTCTGGAAATGAATGGACCAAAGCCGACCACTAGTTTTCTCGGTCCAGCTCGGTTTGAACCAACCATTTGGTTTGGTCAGATTTTTCAGTCCAGACCGATTTTCTTACACCTCTAACTGCTAAAGGTCAAAATATAAAACAAAAAAACACCAAAACGGTGTGTTTTCCATATCATATATAGTGAGGAAGGGATTGTTGGGGGTGTATTCATAATGTTAACGTCGTGTTTCGTATAATTTTGGGCCGGGTTTCAGCAACTCGGGTCTTGGTCCTTGCACATGCACACTTAAGAAAACACAGAGAGTGGGGGGTCTTGGTGGAGGCCGGGGACTCTCCGATACTTAAGTCAGTATATCTCCTTAGTAGTTTGTACTAGAGCTTAGAGGAATCAGGGAAAGCTTTTCGTACCTAGGGGTCAGCTTTTATACTAAGTTTCTGAGTGGGGACAACTCATACCTTGCCTCAGAGAGTACATGTCACCTCAACTGTTTACCTAGTCAGGATCCTTTAATGCGGTGCAGCTCCTGGGGCGGCTCCATGCCTGCTGTCAGGAGATCGAGGGTTTCTTGCATCTCTCTTCCACCTACCTGCATAGATTCCCAAGAGTTGGGTGTCATTGCATGAGGGGGTCAGGGCAGCGAGTCTCATCTGCTTTTACCGTCCATTTCTCCCACGTGAGGGTAGCTTCATGGGGTGGTTTTGCTCATGGGCCAAGTAATCTGTAGAGGCCCATTGACTCCCTTTAGAGGATGGTTGTTGGGCTTGATCGGGATCTCTCTCCCCCTCCCTCAGAGATTTCTTATGGGCGCGCAATACGGACCAATAGGGGGGTGGGGAATCCCCTTACACATAATATCACTTGATATGAAATTATTTGCTATACACATTTTATGTATTTATATGTGCACGTTGATCGCAAAGAGCTAACGAATTAGGATAGACTAATGAAAAACAGAAAATGAATAAATTTTCGAATTAGAAGAACAGACGTATAAGAAAAGTAGTGTAAGTTTCCCCACCAATATACATGGCTTCTCTTTCTCATGATTCATAGTTTGTTTGTCATCAAGCAAGCAAGCAGCCAATAATGCAACTAGATCAGTGACATCTTAATTAGTACCGATGTCTATTATAAGTGATCAATTAAAGCCCATAGGACACACCCAACACTCCCTCTATTATTACCGAAGCCTTTTAGGGTTACTGATTGTGCACAAAGTGGGTATGAGTTTTAACCCTTCCCTATGGACATCTTGAATCTCCTTATAAATTGTGTCAAGCAAGAGTTTCATAGTTTCTATTTTTAGGAGTTACCTTTGTATGCTCCATTATCTAACAATGTGGTAGAGAAGATCATGATCAATGATTACCTCAAATACAAACAATTGCAATGTACACTATAGTATTTTGGGACTCCTTTAGTTGAAGAATTTGCCTCCAGGGCGGCCTTAATTTTTTAGATGAGTAATGATAGGGACAAGCCTCAAATGCACAAGTCCCGTGCAAGTCTTTTATAAAAAAGTGGATCCCATCAAGAAAAAGAGAATTTTTCACACTTTTTTTTATGGTGGTATCAATTTTTTATGAAAGATATATATGTGCGAGATTTGTCTATTTGAAATTTGTATATATCATTATTTTTTTTAGATGTATAGTGAGTCAAGCAATTATAAGACCAAAATCGTGAGACTTCATTTCTCTATTTGTTTTTATTTTTTTCTCTATAATGTCTTATTTGAGATGTTTGTTGGGGGTTTCGGGCCCTTACTAATTACTATTGTATCTTTTTAATTTTATTAATATAATTTGTTCATTTGAAAGATAGTAGCTGTGTGTAATATATCTAAAAAAAGAAATTGTTTCAAGCCACTAATTCAACTAGAAGAAGAAGATGATGAACAAGAAAGAACTGCCACTAGAGATGAAAAAAAAATTGAAAAACTAGTGAACCGGTCCAGTCTGGAACCGGTTCTATTTAGCAAAATTGGTTGGCTTATAGAACACCGGTTCAAATCAAACAGGACCGATACATATATATTATTATTATTAATTTTTTTATATCATATTATATGCTAAATTACTAAATAATATAATATGAAATTTGAAAATCTTATTAGTCATTTATATTAATCTTATAACATAAAATTAATATAACATTTGATATAACATAAAATTAAGCTTATAAATCTTAATATAACCCTTGATTATGATATAATATAAATTGATCTTATAATTTTTAATATATTTTATAAAATTAATATAACATTAATAAAACATAAAATGATGGATATTGGTCAATCACATAATAAAGTTTTGTTGGAGTATAATTTTGTTTATCCATAAAATCGGAAAAAGGGACCAGACCAAACCAAAATTGGAAAAATGGAACTTCCTATTTCGATGGCTTGTGAATCGATCCGATATCAGTTCTCAAATTTTCAAAATTGGTATATACTAGTTTGGTTCTAAAAAATGTCTAAAACTGGACTAAATTGGACCCGTTACACCCCTAAATACTGCCACATGAAAGTTGTGTGTGTAAACAGAACATAGGTGAAGCCACTCCATAATGAGTAGTGCTACAACCATCAAGAGATTTCATAAAAATAAATTTATAATAAACTGACGTGATTTCATATGATACGTTAAACATACTTTATAATAAAAATTATTTTATAATCTGACGTACTATATTAAATTACATCAATTTTTAAATTTAATTTGATAAAATATCTTAATAACTAAAATATTTTCCACATAATATTTCAAGTGCAAGTTTCATTGATCATGTTGTGGTAGGTACAATAAGGAGCGATTGTATTTTGGAAATGCGGCAATCTCAATACTGAGTCAAAATTGAGGTGCTTGACTGTCCCGATCATAAAGGGTACCAACTGCCATCATACTATAAAGAAAAACTTCAGCTTTGACTCAATAATATATATATATATATATATATATATATATATATCTTATATCTTAAAAGTGTTTATATGAGATGAACAAGAATAGATAGTAAATCGTGTTTGACACTTTTTATCCCATTTTTCCATTTATGCCCCTGCCTTACTTGGTCTCATTACTTTTTTGTTCATCTGATTTTGAAGAATTTCAGACCACACATAAATTCTCGTGGTGAGCTTATCATGGCGGTAAGGGGAGGAGCACGACGGCGCTGGGGTTTCAAGGGCAGGGCCATTGATTACAACAGAGCAAGGGAGAGATAAAGGCTTGGTTGAGCATGAAGAAGCACGAAAGGTGCCATGGAGGGCTGGTGGTGGAGTCGTGGGCTATAGGCGGCAGATCTAGGACATGTGACGGCAAGAACCCGTGAGATAGAGAAAGGCTTCGTGAGAGAGGGAGGCAGATCGGGGTGCTATGTCATGGGGAAAAGGTGGCCGTCAAAGTTCGAGGGAGGAGCTGCTCATGGTGGCACGGTGGTGGGAAATCAAAGGGTGAGGAAGAGAAAGGGCTACGGGCTTTGGCATGTTGTGAGAGGAGAGAGAGAAAGAGAGAGAGAGAGAGAGAAAGAGGTCTGTAGGGAGGAGAACGGTGTGGGGAAGGTCAGCAGTGACTGGGCTTGGTGGTGGCGCTGCAATGGCGGCCAATGGCGTTGGGTGGAGCCGAGGAGAAGAGAGATCGATGGGGAGATGGGCGTGCGGCTGAAGGGAGAGAGGAGAGAGAGAGAGAGAGGGTAGAGGGAAAAGTGAGGGGAAAGCTAGGGTTTGGGGCTTTAAATCCCAACCATTCATCTTGATTCTCCAAATTTGATCCAATAGTGGAGGTTAAAACATTGAGAATAAACTAACTTAAAATAAATAATTAAAATATAAATATCATATCATACATTTAAAATCAACTTTAATTTATAAAATACAAATCTTTCATCATTAAATAAATGATGAAGTTTTGCTAAATATTTTTAAGAGATTAAACCATCTAAATAATTAGAGTTTTTAACATAATATAAATCTCGTAATATTCTTAATTAATTAAAATTATTTAGATAAATAGATTTTCTACAATTATATAATATTTTTGAGACTTTCAAAATATAAGAGGATTACTTTAATAATGAAGGAACGTGAGAGCAACATAGGAATAAAAGACTGTATTTTTTCAGTGCTCTATGGGTTATCGAGTAGTGTGGTTGAATTTTTATTAATCGCGAGATAATTATTTTGTTCATGCGATTAAATTTTGAAAAACATCATCTCTTGCCATAATTTGAGTACATTTTCTTATTCATAAAAATGCAGAAACAGGGAGGGTTGATTTGCTTCATACGAGCTCACTATATCTTTTGCATGGTTGGAGGTAACATGATATGCATGCATTGTTCTCTACCATCAAATATAGTTAATTTATAAAGTTGAAACTTCCATGCGAAACTTTAACATGTGATCATGATTGATCTTTCACATACAGATGATCAACCCAAAGGAAATGTCTAGAGATACTGCGGTTGGAACAAGCTCTTCTTGTTAAAGTAGAGAAAGATGAAAATTCATAGATGCTTGCTTGTATTAGGTTTTATATGCATTAGGCTATTTACTAATCAATCTTATGTATTATTTCAATTTTGATGTTTGTGAGCTAACAATTAATTCAATTATTTAAGATGTTACAATTTATTTACTGTTTGAACACATTATTTTTAGGAATTTTGTTTTTTTTTTTTTTTTTTTTTTTTTCTAATTAGGCAAATGTGGTGAACGTGCTTTGAACGTTAAACCACTACTAATATATATATATATATATATATATATATATATATATATATATTTTGTAGTTTCATAAAATCTTACTTAAAAAAAATAAGTATTTATTTTTCAATGGGAACTTGGTCATCTCATTTGACCAATTCTAACTTCTTGATTTGAAATATTTTTTTGTTTGAAGTATTTGGAAAAGATTTAGAATAATTAAGAATAAAAAATATTTATTTAGTTTTACATATCTTATCTTATTTTTTTTATTCATTGACTCCTTTAAAAAAAATAAGAGCCGATGCATTAGAAACAGTTAACTAAAAATAAAAGATTTTTATTTATTTTTATGGAATATACATACCAACAATTGGATGCCAAAAACTCCAACCCCACCAAAACATGCCATAAAATCTTACCTTCACACTATAACAATCAATTTATCTTTGACATTCTTTAATTTTAAGAAAATAATTTATACAGTCTTAAATTGAAGAAGTTTCGCATACTTCTTTTATAAGACAATGAATAAATTTAAAATTTATATAAAAAAAACTTACTTTTTTTAAAAAAAAATTAAATGTGTATGACTTACATAACTTAAAATTGTATCTATCATTACCCATCTTTATATGGATTTATAAATCTCACATAAACCATGTATGTATAAAACAAAGAATTATATAATTTGTACAGTTTGATGGTACACAAGTTTCGCACACTCATTTTTAAGAAATTAGACAAATCTAAGACTCATATAAAATAAAAACTCATTTCAGATTTTCATTTTTTTTAAAAGAGTATAGTACTGCACATGACTTATATATTTTAAAACTGTATTTAATATTATATATATTTTTTAATAACGGTATATATATATATATATACACATCTCACCGTACATGTATACAAAAAGCAGGAGAATTTGACGAGGATGGAAATTCAGCCACCATTTAATACCACAATCTCCAAGGATATCCAAACGGCTACGATTCGTGACAATTAAAATAATTGACATGAGCTTGGACATGAGTTATGATTGATGATGAGTAGTCAAAGAGAAGTAGAGATCAGCAAGCTGTTATCATATAGCGGCTACAATATTATAGACCATGAGGCTGTCACTTTGTTAATTAATTAATTAATTAATTATATATGTCTGTTTTTTCTTCGCATCCGCCGCGTTATATTCAAATTGTTTATGATAAATTACAAGAAAAGATGACTAACGTAATTGATGGTGTCAACATAAACAGCTAGTGCTAAACAAGAAATTCAATCAATAGTAATCTCGTGAACAACTATATATATATAAGTCTCGTGTAGGTCTTTTATAAAAATATGAGTTCTACTGAAAAATGATTTTTTATTTTTATTTTTTTACACTTTTTTACAATAAACTTACGTGGAACTTATCTTTTAAGACTTGTACTCATGATCATTTTTCTTCAATTAATTGCTACAATTCTCTAGCATATGGATGAGATCAAAATTGATCGAAGCATAGTTTCAACTAAAAAATTAAAAAATATTTAGACAGGTCAATATTATTGTTTAAATAAATTCAACAAAATAAAAGTATTTTATAAAGAGTTGTAAGAAATTATAGATTAATAATTATGTATGTCACTACTAGAAAAACGATACTGTGATGAGTTGTTTACGATAAAAATAACTATTTATTGTAAGAATTGACTCGTTTTAATAAAAAGTTATCATTTTCATCGTCAATAACTAATTAAATATAGACGTTTTAGGTATCCTTTAGATTTGAAGATGAGTTGAGATAAGTTGTGAATAGTAATGAAATTTGTGAGTTAAAGTTGTTGAATAATAGTGAGATGACTTGAGATGAGTTGAGATAAATTGAAATAGATTGTAAATACAAATCGAGCCACTTTTTACTATGATAATGTGTATTATTTTCTTGCAAGTGATATGCACATAATAACTAAGGTGATCATATTTATATATATCTCTCCAAAGAGTCGGTTACTCTGTTGCTTAGAGTATCTCGCTCTACTTGACCGATAATTATAAAAGTAATTTTTTTCTATTATTTTTTTTATATTTTTAAATGTTTTTAAAAAATAATAAAAAATACATTAATATACTTAAAATTATTTTCTTTATTATTAAATAAAATAATAATAATAATTTCACTCAGCAGTCAAATGAGACGGTCAATTTGGGCAACAGACTAGCTTTATTCCTCCCCAAAATAATAGAGATACAATTAGATCAATCAATCATACGAAAATATGTGCAATATCTTAATTTATTCTGATCATGTTGTGCTTAACTCCTTCCTATTATTTTTTAATTGGTTTTTATTGGATTATTTATATCGAAATTTATTTATTTATTTATTTGTGTTTGTTTATATTTTGATATTGTATTTTTTAGTTTTTTATATTAAAAAAAACACAAAAAAAAAAAAAAACTACTACAGTTTTATATCGTCGTAGCTGTAGAACCATCCTAAAATATATAATTTATCACACTTTTTTTTTTCTTTTTTCGGAAATTAAATGATCTGACATCTGAGCATCGTGAGGTTGACTGGCGGAGCTTCTGAGACCCACCAGAGACCAAAAAGGGACCGCCCATGAGAAAGAGTGAAGACATGTGCACCAATTAAAGAGGATTTTCTGTCTCTAAATTTTCAAAATCGACAATCATCAATGGCTGCCCTAAAAGTCTCCAAGTGGACGGGCCAAACCCTAGACGCCCAAGTGTGGGGACGACCCTGGTGGCCGAGAAAACCAGAACTCTCTCACCACCATGGATGGTTCAAATTATTTCTGTCAATAATTCCACTCCTCACAAACCTATCCTCTTAAGTCAAAAACTCCATTACATTCTAATTTCTTTTTCAATTTTCTGATGAAATTCAATGATTTATAATTTGTAAACATGAATAAATATATCCTCTAAGCTCCATTATATATAATATTTAATGTTAATTTTTCCAAGCTAGTATAAATTCCATATAAAAAATAATATTTAACATTGATAGTAATATACTTTTAATTCTTGAGTCGGGCTAGAGTAGTCCGCTCATTTTGACCGATAGTGCTTTTCTAACTTTTTTTTTTCATTTTTTTATTCACCTTCTTTTAATATATTTAAATATTTTTAAAAAATAAAAAAAAATACATCAATACACTTAAAAATACTTCCTTAATCACTAAGTAAAAAAAAATTTTGTCAAGCAATCAATTTGAGCGGTCAAATTAGGAGGCAAAGTAGTTTTTTCCTTAATTCTTTTACAACTCTATATTAAATAGGGGATAATTTTATAATAATAAAATTTATTTTTAATGATTTAATTGCGTTAGTCGGTTGTAAAATGAATTATAAAACGATTATAAAAGAGTTGCAAATTGTTCATTTTCTAACATTCAATAGTCAGTAAATGAAGGTCCCGTTTGGATACTGAAACACTTTCAACCCATCTAATTTCAGCTCATCTCATCATTACAATATTTTCAAATTTTCATACAAAATATAATAAACAATTCAACTTTTTTCAAATTCCAAAATAATAATAATATTTAAAAATAATATTCTAAAAATATTTTATTTAACTTATTTAAAATTATCTTATCTCATTTCATTTTATCTTACTATCCAAATGAGCCACACAGGTCTAGGTCTATGATATGCAAATTTTGTACAAATATTTTGAAAAAAAGTAAAATCATATGAAAATCATTTGCTATATTTAATTTACCGAGTCTTAATTTATTTTTTAAAGAGAATTCGCAAAACTTGAGCATTTTAACATTACTCAGGAAAAATGGATTCTTTTTCCTAACATATATACTCCAGTAGTAAGTACTCGATATATACAAACCCCATCTCTTCCATTTGACTTGCTACTCAGCATCATTTATCTGCTGGCCATCACTTCTTTCCTTTTCAATATCCCCTCCTAATATCCTCTCCTTTCACTCATGATTCAAGTGCTCTGTAGTCGTTAACCATTTCCACAACCAAACTAGCTCAAGCACACGTACACGAACTAATTCAGAGGAAGACAGAGACAGACATGGAAAGAGAGATGCAGATCAACAACAGCATGTTCATAGAAAATGACCCAGAATCATATGACAACGTTGGAGATATTCGGAAGAACCTTGACGATGATGGCCGAAGCAAAAGAACTGGCACGTACTAGATAACTATCACACAACTTTCTGCTGAATCTATACTTTCTTTCTACTTTTCCCTTTTCTGTCATACATAGGTTTTTGGTCTGTTTTTATAATTTGATAAAATTAGGGACATGGATAACCGCGAGTGCCCATATCATAACTGCTGTTATTGGGTCGGGAGTGCTGTCTTTGGCATGGGCAATAGCACAGTTGGGTTGGGTTGCCGGACCAGCTGTTCTCACGGCTTTCTCTTTCATCACCTATTTCACTTCCACTCTCCTCGCCGACTGCTACAGGTCCCCGGACCCCGTCACCGGCAAGAGAAACTACACCTACATGGACGTTGTGAGAGCTAATTTAGGTACTATTACTACTGTCAAGGTTGATTATATAATGTTTTTAGCGAGTGTTCCAAGACAGAAAACATCGTTGAAAGTGAAGTACTATCTCGGTTTCACATACCATGAATGGGTTTGCCGGTTTGGCTTTTTTGGGTTTGCAGGAGGTAGGAAGGTTATGCTTTGCGGATTGGCTCAGTATGGAAATCTCATTGGGGTCACCATCGGTTACACTATCACAGCATCTATTAGCATGGTGTAAGTTTCGATAATATACATGATAACTTACACATACATGTATGTATGTATGTATGCATGCATGTATGGTTTATATACATATATAATCTGCTGCATGCAGGGCTGTAAAGAGGTCAAATTGTTTCCACAAACATGGACACCATGCCAAGTGCCACACATCAAACTACCCATTCATGATCATGTATGCCTGCGTCCAAATCGTGCTTAGCCAAATACCAAACTTTCACAAGCTCTCCTGGCTTTCAATCCTTGCTGCCGTAATGTCCTTCACCTATGCATCTATAGGCCTCGGCCTCTCCATAGCCAAAGTTGCTGGTAAGAATTAATTACGTTAGTGATTATCAGTAACTCTAAGCTGAAGTAAGAACATGATCCATGCATGATTAATATTAATGAAACTATATATGTATATATCATGTATATGTATAGGTGGGGGACATGTCCGGACAAGCTTGACGGGGGTGACAGTTGGGGTTGACGTGTCGGGGGAAGAGAAAGTCTGGAGGAGCTTCCAAGCTATCGGTGACATTGCTTTCGCTTATGCTTACTCCACCATCCTCATCGAGATACAGGCAAGTAATTTAAATGTTTTTAAAGAGTAACATTAATATTTCATAAAATATTTATTAAAAACTGAGTTCTAAAAACAATAAAATATAGAATATATTTATGTCAGATTTTTTCTATATTTGTTATTTATAATTGCATGATCTATACTCACGTACAGCCTAGTAGTGTTGTGGTCGGCATTAAGGCACGACAGTCGTGCGTATGCGTGCATTGTATGATATATATCTGAAACAAATAAAATCGTAGTATATGATAACTTGATGCATGCATGTTTGGATGTACTTGAAATGCGTGCCTGGTAGCATGACATGCCATTCTAATCAGCTTATATAGCTAGGTTTGGCAGATGTCAAATTGGCCACATGAACATCATCTTTATCTTAAAAAAAAAATAAAATAAAAAAATAAAGAAAAATTCTATTTATAAATAGGAGAGGAGAACATGCTTCCATGTGATAATATGATTCGTAAGAATAATTTTAAAATTTGAATCTTATCTATTAAATCTTATCATTTAATATATGTAGATGGTATACTTTACATTCTGGCCAACTTGATAAAATAATTTTACAATCTAACATATATACTACATCAAACTATGTTAGTTTATATATTTAGTTTTGTATAATATTTTGTCCAAAGTATTTATATATATATCAAAGAAAAAAAATGATATTTATAGCCATAGAGTCCGTAAACGTCACACAGTATTCATTTTTAAAAAGTAAGTAAATATATCAACTATTACTTCAGTGAAATATGGGTGAGCATTTGAGGATGATTTTAGCCATGGGTTTGTAATTGTTTGGGGTGGGGGGTCCTCAAACTGAAGGGTAGTGAGGCCGGTGGGCAAGTTGCCTAATCCTATCGAGCTTTAGGTCCACCTGTTTACACTGATATTGATAGGGACTTTCTTTCTTTTGTTTTGAGTGCAGTTTTTTGTTTTAAGAGTAGTGATAAGGACTTCAGACTACAAGCTGACTACACCCAAAAAAAAAAAAAAAAAAAACCCAAACAGAAAGCCACTTTTGACGCCATCTGATTAATTCTATCTTGCAAAACTACAAGTACTTAATAATCACTAAAACCATATTCTATGTGATTATGCAATTTGTTAGAAAATAAAGAGTTAAGATAATATTTAATAATGAGTAATGTCGCTTTATCACGATAGAATCGATATGACGCCATGTAAACACTTTACCAAATATGCTCTACACACGACTTTAATTTATAATAGAATTTTTCTTTTCAAGATTTAATTATATACCATGTAATAACCCAACCAAAAAAAAAAAAAAAAATGAAAACTCAATTGTGCATTTTCTAGGAAAAAACTGGAAAGAGCATAAGATTCCCAGTGGACCATCTTAATGGTGGACCAGAATTCATAACTTTTGGGCCACTGAATGTGTTGGCCTTTTCTTTCTCCAAAAAGAAAAGAAATTCAACTTTATGTTTTGTCAGTTGAAATCTTTAGTTGTCCTCCATCCCTTTTAATTGTTTGTTGTTATTCGAGACAGTAATTTCTAGTTGTCACGTCTCCTCTGTCATAGTAGACCATGTTTACTGTTTGAGTACTGTTATATCTACTAACATTATATAAAGTAATTTTATAAATTAATATGATTTTATTTTATCTGTTAAATTTATTTTATAATAAAAATAATTTTATAATATGAACCATATGAATTTATAAAAATTATTTATGGGTTAGAATATTTTACTTACTGTTTTTGTTTTGCTTTGTTCTTTTTTCCCTCAAACACAGAGGGTGGACGATTTGTCACGTCTTTAATTCAAGTTGTCGCTTTATTGCATGGTCCAGACTGCACTTCTGTTTATATATATTGTCGCAAATTGTTTTCAAAAACTATGTATTGATGAATAGTACCAATCTTCATTTGAATTGGTACTATTGAAGCATGCATTCATGTATTCTACATGCATGTCCTTTGCATAATCTAGTGGTGATGAGGTTTTTTTACCATTTTACGCGTAGATAAAAAGAAAAATTATATTCTCAAGTTGATACGTATAGTATATCTAATAAAGTATTTACATGACATAATTTAATTTGAAATACTAATTTGAAATTTTAAATCTTACAAATCATATCAGCTTATAATTTAAGTGATGTAAATAGTATTCTCTACACACCAATTTAAGAATATAATAACTGAGACAAAAAATACATAACCTATTGAGAACGTACTTAGGCCCGGTTTGTAGTCACAAACCATTTCAATTCATCTCAACTTATCTTACTACTATTCACTATTATTCAGCAACTTTAACTCACAAATCTCACTACTATTCACGACCCATCTCATTATTATTCACAACCCATCTTAACTCATCTCAACTCATTTTCGAATCCAAACGATACTTTAAACTACATGGCCATGCCGTGACAGTAATACTTGGGCGCGCATGATTCTATACTTGTATGGAAAATGCTAGTTTGCCCCTGACTTTGACAGTTTATGTATTTAACTTTTTTTTACTTAATGATTAAAAAAATAATTTTTAGTGTATTGATGTATTTTTTTATTTTTTTTTTAAATATTTAAATATGTTAACAAAATATGAAAAAAAATGATAAAAAAATAAAAACACACATTTGGCCTGACAGTCAAATTGAGCTGGCTACTGATCTGAGTGGCAGAGTAGTCCAACTCATACTTGTATATACTCATGATCATTTCTTTTACCACAGTTGTTGAATAAACTGTTAAGTGATGCTAAGGCCTCATTTGGATATAAACAGATTTATTTCATCTCATCATTATAACTTTCTAAAATTCTCACTCAAAATATAATAAACAATTCAATTTTTTCAAATCTTAAAACAATAATAATATTAAAAAATAATATTTTAATAATATTTTATTTAATTTTAATCTTAAATCATCATATTTTATCTCACTGTCCAAACGGGGCTGATTAAATTATAAGAAAAAAGAATGATTGCAAAGTTTCATCCAATGCAGTTAATTTGGACTAAGATTTATGTGTTTTTTAAAACAAATTAGCACTGAAGCCCAATGAAACTATATATATACGTACAGGACACACTGAAATCAAGGCCAGCTGAGAACAAGGTGATGAAGAAGGCAAGTCTTGTGGGGGTTTCAACCACAACTATGTTCTATGTCTTGTGCGGTTGTGTTGGCTACGCTGCATTTGGGAATCGCGCACCCGGAAATTTCCTCACCGGCTTTGGCTTCTACGAACCTTTTTGGCTCATCGACTTCGCCAACATTTGCATTGTTGTCCATCTCGTCGGCGCTTACCAGGTTTCAATTTTTTCTTTCCTTTTCATTATTGAATGCTTTTAAAGAGTAATATTAAGAATAAAATCAAATAGATAAATCTCGCCAATACTTTTTTTATAAAATAAGGATCCCACCAAAAGAGATAATATTTTTTTATTTTAATATTTTTTCATTGTTAGATCTACTTTTTTTACAAAGGAATTATGCAGTATGCAAAACTTATCTATTCAGGAATTATATAAATCATTTCTCGTTTTTAAAAATATAGATATATTATTGTGGTACTCTATATAATAAGAATAAGAGAATATAGTGAATGAGATCTCACACTATTTAGAAAAAAAAAATTCTTATTTTTTATAAGATTTTAATAAGATTCTAGTTATATTATTGACTAGTTCTTTTAAAATATATCATACAGAACCTTACAACTATCATTAAAATTACTTATATAATCATCAATATTACCGCAACAATTGATCAAATGGAGTGTCTATCGCCGTACTCCACTTAATATGTTTCTTTTTTTTTTCTTTTTTTTTTTTTTATACCTTTCTTTGCTAAGCTTTTTACCCATTTAATAGGAAAATAAATTATGTGCCAAACATGTCATGCTATTTGTATGTTTGATTAAAATAAAAGTTGGTTATGTAATACTGCTCTCAATCTTGTGGAATCGCCTTCTAAACGCATGTTTATAAGAAGCAAAGTTTTGAATATCGTACTAGTTAAGGTACTGGAACAAAATATTTCAGTATCGGTATCGTTTCATATACCGTTTTGAAATAATATTTCGGTACCAATACCATTTCAGAATAGTTTATACCTGGATAAATTATATATATACAAGCATTAATTGTATTCCAAAATAACAATAAAATAAGTCATACACTCAATACTTCTCAATAAAAATCTTAAGTTTTGAGTTACAACTAATATAAGTTCTTAAGTTTTAAGTTACAACAAACATACTTGTAAATAAGTTATTAATCCAACCATTAAAATAAAATCACGCATTCTCATAAAAAAGACAATAAAGATCAGGATTCAATATGTTAATCAAATTATTTTCATCAACGTCACCACCGTCATCAACATCAACATCAACATTATCATCGGGGGGTGAAATTCTAAAATTCGGATTTCGGAGGTCTGGGGTGCCCCTACAGTGAAATCAAATTGGGAAAAAAAACAAAACCCTAAGTTATAATATGTTAGCGTGAAAGTCTGAAATAGTCCCTAGATGTTTCCTGAAATTGTAAAAATACCATCTAAATAGGCTGCAGAATGTGTATCGGGCGAAATATTTGTTTCAATTGAGAAAGCAAATACCAGCCAGTACACCCTGTATTTGGGACGATACGAAACGAAAGTATTACCTGTACCGGACCAGTGGTCTGTACAGCATATACCGACTTTACCAACCGGTATGGTACGTTATCAAAAACACTAATAAGAAGTGCTATTTATTATTCTTTTAATCATCATCATTTATCACTTTTAATGAAACGTTGAATGATTAAAAATTTATTAGTATCTAACTATCATGTGCTATCATGTTAAAAGATGCTAAAAGCATGATAATTAAAAGAATTATGAAAAACATTTTTCTATTCTTGTTTCATCCATCTTCTTTTCGATACTTGGGGGAATTAAGGATGTATCTTAAAGATACAAGTGCCCTTACTTTTAGGCTTATTGACATGGAAATGAGTAAGGACCAACTTAACTAATAGTCTAGATGGGTTGTGAAAAGGTCGACCTACCATTGATGAATACGTACGCATTTGTTATTTAGATGCAGATTGAATAGTGAGTTTAAATGAAATGATTTTATATAAAAGTTGAATAAAATATTTTTAAAATATTATTTTGAGATTTGAAAAAATTGAATTGTTTATTATATTTTGTACGAAAATTTGTAAAAGTTATAATGATAATATGAGATAAAACATTTTTACTATCTAAATGGAGCCTTACACTGCTTTTGACATTTTCTCGTGAAAATCATAAGAAGAAAACCATGTTGATTTGATCATTTGGAGTTTATTCTGAGTTCTAACAACAAATAATTTTCATGCATGGACAGGTCTTTTGCCAGCCTATATTTGGCTTTGTGGAGAAGTGGTGCAGAAAACAATGGCCTGAGAACAAGTTCATAACAAGCGAGCATGGCATCAACATTCCATTCTGCGGTGCATATTACATCAACATCTTCAGGCTGGTGTGGAGAACAGCATACGTTATTGTCACTGCAGTGATAGCCATGACATTTCCCTTCTTCAATGATTTCTTGGGGCTGCTCGGGGCAGGTTCCTTTTGGCCATTGACAGTGTACTTCCCCATTGAAATGTACATTGCACAGTCGAAATTGAAGAAGTTTTCTTTCACATGGACATGGCTCAAGATATTGAGCTGGGTCTGTTTGATAATATCCATTGTTGCTGCTGCTGGTTCAGTTCAAGGTCTGGTTCAACATCTCAAAATATACAAGCCTTTCAAAACAGTTCAGGACTAAAATCTGTTCAAGGATCTGGGTATTTTCAGAGCGGAATTGAAATATTTTTGTCTTTTTTTTCAAGTTCAATAAAAATTAGCTGTTAGCTAGTCTGTATTTTACACATCACTCTGTGCTCTATCTTAGACTGCTTCTCCAAGGTACTGTACTGTATTAGGTCGAGAAAAATAAAGATTTTACCAGCCTTTTTGTGTCTGGACATTAAGATCATTATTAAAGGTTAGAACTTTTCTGCAATATGGGTTCGTTCCCATTAAGTCATTCACCACTCTTTTATATTCAATTCGGGGGGCTTTACGAACCTTAAATCCTTGACATCCTCGTCAGAAATCTGTGCCTATACTTCAAAACAACTCGTTTATGTTACAGTCGAAGCTCTAAAATCATTATAAAAGACGAAGACTTCCATCTTATTCACTACATTTTTATATTCGAGTTGGGATCTTATACAAAGTGCAGACTCTTTACTTTTGTGGTGCTAAGTGTGCGAGAACTCATGCGCAGTCCGCTAAACATGGTCTAGTTCATTCGTTAATGCTTGAATCTTCTGCTGTATAACCTCGAAGTACTACTCCTTGGGTCCAAGAGGTTCAAATTTCATTCAAGACAACTGTTAGTTAATTGCATAACATGTAAATGGATACTAACGCCTGCAAGAACACTGCTACTTTGATAAATTAATTAGTTACAAATCCAAATAGAAATTCAGGTCGATTTTTGACAGAAATGTATCATTTGCTCAATGCTCATCTGACTTCACTGGAAACAAGACAACTATATATATATATATATATATATATATATATATATATATGCTCCAGTTGAAGGAGTTCATATGAATTGTACTATCTACCACTTGCTCAGGACAAAAACTCTAGCGGTTCAAAGATCATAGATTCTCAAATGTTGTTGAATTTTGCTAGCTACAACCTTCACATGTACTTCAATTTGCTGCTTCATGCTCTACGTCTACATTTGCCAGGCAATCATGCCCTGAGTGGCTATGGCGCCCTCAGCGTGTATGCATGGATGCAATGGGCAACCATATATATATTGTAAAATTGTTGAAAACTGAAACTATGATATGGAAGAAAACTATGATATGGAAGAAAACTAAGTAAATTTCATTATGATCTGAAAGTATGATTTAATTGCTATACAATCACTATATTTACACATAAAGACTATTATACATCATCTGCCACTTGGACCAGTAATTTACATCTCATTCTCAACTAACTTAACTGTCAACCCCTTTGTTTGGCTTCACGGGATTTTAACTCCAATCCTTCTACAAAGCTTTGTATATTCCAACCCCCCCCCCCCCCCCCCCCTCTCTTCTCAATGAAAGAATATAGAGTATGAAATGTAGAAAATGTACCTATAGAAGACATGATTGAAGAATGCAAATAGATCTTTACCTCCTTGCTCCTCACAAAATATCAGCTTTCAGTAGGGCAAACCAATGGACGTATGGAGAGGAGAGGGGACCTAGCCTCTTATAAATTGAAAACTTATGAAGTCCTCCCATTAAGGACTCAAATTCCAATGGGTCTAGAAAAATTCCAGAATAAGACACTTAAGCTTTCAAGCCTACATATGTAATTTACCACAATTTAAATAGGATATAATCCTATATCACTAAGATGCAATAAACCCCAAATGATCACTCAACTTAATGGGTTAAACCAAAGTACCATTGTGAGCTATATATATATATATATATATATATATATATCTAACCCGTTTTATAAAACATGCAATCAAATGAAGCCTATATTTGAAATTATTCTAACATTCTCCCACTTGGGCAAACATTGATTGCTATAAAATAAAAACTTGTTTTGAAAATGACTATCAAGTTAAACTACATAGGTGGCAACACAAATATATAACTCAAATGATAGCACCTCAGAAAACACGATTCGGTCCAACAACAATATCAACATCGAACATAAAAATTGTTAAACCACTTAAACGATATAAGACCACTCCACAGCTACAAATGCTAATATCCTTATCAATATGGATCCCCATCCTCCGACCAATGTGGTACTATGTAGTATGAACTTAGCATCAATGTGATCAAAAGCTGTGCTATTTCATATCAGTCCACATAATGCTTCAAAATGAAGCCACATGTCTCTAAAAGAGATTGATAAGAATGCAAAGTGTCATATTTTTCTCCTTTAATGTTTAGTCTTTTATACTTATTTGGTGTCTAAATATACTCATTATTCTTATATTTTTATTTAAGAAGCAAATGGAGTCGTTTAATGCAAAATGAAGTTAATTGGGCAGTTCTGGACAGTTTCGACACTTCTTCGTAATCTG